>NW_025767166.1:600000-878732 GCF_003918875.1 Haliotis rubra
GGCCTGGTTGTAGTGTGTGTCATGGCCTGGTTGTAGTGTGTGTCATGGCCTGGATGTAGTGTGTGTCCATGACCTGGTTGTAGTGTGTGTCATGGCTTGGTTGTAGTGTGTGTGTCTATGGCCTGGTTGTAGTGTGTGTCCATGGCCTGGTTGTAGTGTGTATCATGGCCTGGTTGTAGTGTGTGTCATGTCATGGCCTGGTTGTAGTGTGTGTCCGTGGCCTGGTTGTAGTGTGTATAATGGCCTGGTTGTAGTGTGTGTCATGGTGAAGACCACCTGGAGGGGTCTGTCCATATGCTGGTTGTTTTGTCTGTCATGGGTCTCTGGTCTCCGATATATGGTGTGAAAGTCATTGGGTCCTTGTCAAAATGTTTGAAGCGGAATGTTTATTGGTTCCTTGTAGTGAATACTGTCATATACCTGAATGACAAGAGGGCCTCTTGCTATATTTTGAACACAGTCATAATTGTATTCCCTTGATGTTTCCTACTCCAGGAGGTATGTGGTAAAAGCTTATAGGTCCAAGAACTATGGCGCAAGAGCACTTCACAAATATAAACATTTTTCCTTCAGAGGAAGAGAAACAAACCCGTCATGTGAGGTTTGCCATCCCGAAAAAGTCAGATATCATCTACATACCTGCTAGAAAGAGAAAGAAAAAGAAGAAATGTATATTCAAGAAGAAAGGGAAGAGTGAGTTATGTTTTGGGCCTTATGTTGATAAGTGCGTGCGTTCTACATAAGCTGCAATAGTAAAGTATTCAGTGAGTACTGTGTATGAGCCTTATTCTGGTAGAGTGTATGCTTTACATTAAAGCTGCAGTGATGAAGTCTGGGTCAGAATTGGTCATTAGCAACCACTGAATGTTTCTCCGTGGCCAGGTGAATGTTTATTACTAGTTCTGTAGACCCTTGCAATTCTCTGCAGGGTATGATTTCCATTTTTTTTTTCAACCTCCACGTACACATGATAGGAAAATATACTATTTAATATCAAACTTGACACCAGTAATATTGTGCACTTATGGTGACTAATGTTATTTGCACTGGGTGCACCATCAGGGCTCCAGATAAGGGCCGTATCGGCGTATGTATGGATAAAATATATGCACGATACGGTAGGAAATAATTTAGAAAACGTAGCAGGTACACACCACGGCAATGGTGTACGGTCCTAGAATCATTTACAGACGTATTTATCTGAAAAAAGTATTGTTTTATTGTTTATTGACCTGTTTACACAAGACTAGCAATGTTGAAACACAAGGTTACTGATATGCCATTAAATTCCATGTTGAAATATTATCTGGAGCCCTGAACATGATGATACAGATTACCTGCAATTACCTGAACACATGAATTTCTTTTACAGAACGTGCTAGTAAGATCATATTTCCGATAGTACCGACTACAGCTGTCGGCATCACACATATTCCACAAGGCCAGTCAGTCAAAGTTTATGCGATGAAGGACTTGACTGCTGAGTCAGTGAATGATCTCACGTGCAAAGAAGGTATGTTAAGTACATCAGTATTGTTTACAATGGAGAATACTGGCCTATGAAACATTTTGCCATTCATTATTAAAGTCTGAAATTGTTTTTCACAGTTATGTTGAATATATGTAATATTAATCTAGATAAAAATTATGGAGAAAGTAATGGATTCTCTTGTGCTGAGAATGAATAAGAGATCAGTATTGGGTCATTAATTTCAAAGGGCTTCTGAAATTTTTACAGAATAGCCTCAAACAAATGATTTCTATCAATGTTTGGATTAATGTTCCATTGAAAGGAAACAAGTTGCAAATAACTCACTCTCTCACTCTTGCTCTCAATCTCACACTGTCCCTCTCACTCACTCTCTCTCTCACACTGTCACCTGTACAATCCTAAAATTTGACTATTCCAGGATGCAAGATCCACATGGTGAAACCAGCGATGAATGACCGCGCCTTTGGTTACATCGAGAAGGGAACATTTCTCAAGAAAAGGATCTACGGCTACTTCAACGACCAGCATGTCAGCATCTACAAGAATCAAAATGCATCTTCCACCTTCTGGTTCCTTTCTTAAATAACATGGACCTATTTATAGATCTCTCCTAATAGACCTGGGTTTGGACTTGATATGGACTTAAAACTTGGATACTCCTTGATACAATCGGGTTTGTTACACTCATATATTGTTTACTCTACTTTTACACAATTTTACTTGACATGTGATATGAATTTCATAGTATTTTGTGATGTAATTGGTGCTGAGGGATGGGTGATTTTTTGAGGCATAGAATAGGTGTACAAATCTTTTTATGAAGATGATGAGTAGATTAAGAGATTGTTGTCATAGAACTCTGTAATGTTTGAAGTTTTCAAAGTACCTGGATGCATATGGGAGGTCACTGCAAGTGGGTCAAGCCCTTTGTAAGGTATTAGGGAACATGGGGTAGGAGGTGAGAGAGCTGACCAGCCAACGTTAGAGGTCCCTCAAATTTCTCGATTAAACCACAAGAACAGTGTGATTGGGGTGGAACTTGAGTGCCTATTTCTACTTTACCTTCAGAGTGGTGTAATTAGGGAGGAACATTGAATATGTATGTCTTCATTAATCCATCTATCCAATGTATTCAGGGTCGAACGTAGAGTACACATTTCTCCATTAATCCATCTGCCCAGTGTAATCAGGGTGGAACTTACAGAACACATTTCTCCTTTAATCGATCTGCCCAGTGTAATCAGGGTGGAATGTAGAGTACACATTTCTCCATTAATCCATCTGCCCAGTGTAATCAGGGTGGAATGTAGAGTACACATTTCTCCATTAATCCATCTGCCCAGTGTAATCAGGGTGGAATGTAGAGAACACATTTCTCCATTATTCCATCTGCCCAGTGTAATCAGGGTGGAATGTAGAGATCCATCTGCCATTTCTGGTGTCAGGGTGGAATGTAGAGAACACATTTCTCCATTAATCCATCTGCCCAGTGTAATCAGGGTGGAATGTAGAGAACACATTTCTCCATTAATCCATCTGCCCAGTGTAATCAGGGTGGAATGTAGAGAACACATTTCTCCATTAATCCATCTGCCCAGTGTAATCAGGGTGGAATGTAGAGAACACATTTCTCCATTAATCCATCTGCCCAGTGTAATCAGGGGTGGAATGTAGAGAACACATTTCTCCATTAATCCATCTGCCCAGTGTAATCAGGGTGGAATGTAGAGAACACATTTCTCCATTAATCCATCTGCCCAGTGTAATCAGGGTGGAACGTAGAGAACACATTTCTCCATTAATCCATCTGCCCAGTGTAATCAGGGTGGGTAGAGAACACATTTCTCCATTAATCCAAGTGTCAGGGAAGCACATTTCTCCATTAATCCATCTGCCCAGTGTAACACATTTCTCCATTAATCCATGTGCCCAGTGTAATCAGGGTGGGAGCGTAAGAGAACTCATTTCTCCATTAATCCATCTGCTCAGTGTAATCAGGGTTAAAGCGTAGAGAACACATTTCTCCATTAATCCATGTGCTCCAGTGTAATCAGGGTTAAGCGTAGAGAACTCATTTCTCCATTAATCCATCTGCCCAGTGAAATCAGGGTTTAGCAGTGAGAGAACACATTTCTCCATTAATCCATCTGCCCAGTGTAATCAGGGTGGAATGTAGAGAACACATTTCTCCATTAATCCATCTGCCCAGTGTAATCAGGGTGGAATGTAGAGAACACATTTCTCCATTAATCCATCTGCCAAGTGTAATCAATGAGGGAAAGTAGGGTACACATTTCTTCAATAATCCATCTGCCCATTTTCATTAGGAAGGAAATGCATACATCTCCAGTCACATCCCTTAGGAAGGACACAAGTGTACACAAGTCTCCAATACTGATGGCACATACACTGTTGACTAAACTTCAGGAAATGGCCAACAACAAGCAATACTGATGTGATATTTCTACATCTACGACCATCCTAATAAGCTGGTAACATTGGCTACACGTCTCCTCCTGTCCTCCTATCAGCCCTACTACTGTGAATATCCTACTACTACGACCATCCTAATAAGGTGGTAACATTGGCTACGTCTCCTCCAGTCACTCCTATCGCATTTACTACTATGAATATCCTACTACTACTGACCATCCTAATAAGGTGGTAACATTGGCTACACGTCTCCTCCAGTCACTCCTATCGGCCCTACTACTATGAATATCCTACTACTACGACCATCCTAATAAGGTAGTAACATTGGCTACGTCTCCTCCAGTCACTCCTATCGGCCCTACTACTATGAATATCCTACTACTCGACCATCTTAAGGTGGTAACATTGGCTACGCGTCTCCTCCAGTCACTCCTATCAGCCCTACTACTGTGAATATCCTACTACTACGACCATCCTAAGGTGGTAACATTGGCTACACGTCTCATCCAGTAACTCCTATCATCCCTACTACTACTAATATCCTACTACTAACAAAACTAATAATACTAACTATTCTCCTGCTACTACCGATATCCTGCTACTAGCAATACTACTAAAACAACTAATATCCTAACACCAGCAGTAATTTACACAAGAATGTATGGATGCAGGGGTACACATTTCCGTCTATACCACATATAGGGCTAGTGTGTTCACAGGTGATGGAGGACCGTGAAAACACATGTCCCGTCTATACCACATATAGGGCTAGTGTGTTCACAGGTGATGGAGGACCAGTAGAAAACACATGTCCCGTCTATACCACATATAGGGCTAGTGTGTTCACAGAGTGATGGAGGACCCGTGAAAACACATGACCCATCTATACCACATATAGGGCTAGTGTGTTCACAGGTGATGGAGGACCGTGAAAACACATGACCGATCTATACCACATATAGGGCTAGTGTGTTCACAGGTGATGGAGGACCGTGAGAAAACACATGTCCCATCCATACCACATATAGGGCTAGTGTGTTCACAGGTGATGGAGGGACCGTAGAAAACACATGTCCCATCTATACCACATATAGGGCTAGTGTGTTCACAGGTGATGGAGGACCGTGAGAAAACACATGTCCCATCTATACCACATATAGTGCTAGTGTGTTCACTGGGTGATGGAGGGACCGTAGAAAACACATGACCCATCTATACCATATAGGGCTAGTGTATTCACAGGTGATGGAGGACCGTAGAAAACACATTTCCCATCTATTTCACATATAGGGCTAGTGTGTTCACAGGTGATGGAGGACCGTAGAAAACACATGTCCCATCTATACCATATATAGGGCTAGTGTGTTCACAGGTGATGGAGGACCGTAGAAAATACATGACCCTGTCTATACCACATATGGGGCTAGTGTGTTCACAGGTGATGGAGGACCGTAGAAAACACATGTCCCATCTATACCACATATAGGGCTAGTGTGTTCACAGGTGATGGAGGACCTCAGAGAAAACACATGTCCCATCTATACCATATATAGGGCTAGTGTGTTCACAGGTGATGGAGGACCAGAGAAAACACATGTGCCATCTATACCACATATAGGGCTAGTGTGTTCACAGGTGATGGAGGACCGTAGAAAACACATGTGCCATCTATACCACATATAGGGCTAGTGTGTTCACAGGTGATGAAGGAACACAGATTACACATGTTCCTAGTATACCAAATATCGGCTGGTGCTGTTCAGAGGTGCTCTAAACCATCGGCCAAGTGTTTTATTGGAGAATAGTATGGTATGTTGAGCAGAGTAATCAGGACACACTGTAGACATGATACTTCTACTCCTACGAATATCCTACTGCTAACAAAACTAATACTACTAACATCCTGCTACTACTGATATCCTACTTCCAGAATACTAAATCTACTAACATTACTAATATCCTAACACCACACGCAATTATTAAATTACACGCAATAATGTAGGAATGTAAATTATACATGCCCCCACTATGCCATGTATCTGCCTAATGTATTCACTGGTGATGGAGCAAAATAGATTATACATGCCCCCACTATGCCATGTATCGGCCTAATGTATTCACTGGTGATGGAGCAAAATAGATGATACATGCCCCCACTATGCCATGTATCGGCCTAATGTATTCACTGGTGATGGAGCAAAATAGATGATACATGTCCCCACTATGCCATGTATCGGCCTAATGTATTCTCTGGTGATGGAGCAAAATAGATGATACATGTCCCCACTATGCCATGTATCTGCCTAATGTATTCTCTGGTGATGGAGCAAAATAGATGATACATGTCCCCCACTATGCCATGTATCAGCCTAATGTATTCACTGGTGATGGAGCAAAATAGATGATACATGCCCCCACTATGCCATGTATCTGCCTAATGTATTCTCTGGTGATGGAGCAAAATAGATTATACATGCCCCCACTATGCCATGTATCGGCCTAATGTATTCTCTGGTGATGGAGCAAAATAGATTATAGATTTTATGCCATGTATCGGCCCCCACTATGCCCCTACTATATCATGTATCGGCCTAATGTATTCATTGGTGATGGAGCAAAACAGATTATAGATTTTATACCCCACTATGCCACATATCGGCCTAATGTATTCACTGGTGATGGAGCAAAACAGATTATAGATTTTATACGCCCCCACTATGCCACATATCGGCCTAATGTATTCATTGGTGATGGAGCAAAACAGATTATAGATTTTATACGTCCCCACTATGCCACATATCGGCTTAATGTATTCACTGGTGATGGAGCAAAATAGATGATACATGCCCCCACTATGCCACATATCGGCCTAATGTATTCACTGGAGATGGAGCAAAATAGATGATACATGCCCCCACTATGCCTAATGTATTCACTGGAGATGGAGCAAAATAGATGATACATGCCCCCACTATGCCATTACCTTGTGTGTTCACGCAGGACTTGCACAGTATACATCTAGTGATAGATGACAAATGTGGACCTATCACTCCTGTTTGGTATTGTTGATCCCTGGCCGGCAGACTAATGGGTCATGTCTCCTGTTATGGAATTACGGATAGTTAACATCTGGAGATTGTTTAATAATTGAAAAAAGAATTTCTATTAACTGCGTTCTGGAAGAGACCTCAAGTTCTGCCTTAGAATCAGCACTGGTGTACCTTTAGTGTTTTCAGTGGACCTTATTAGCTGGTCATGCCAGACAAAGCTCGTCTACTGTTGCAGACTGTGATTCTCTTTAGAATATCTTTTTATTTGTTCATCAATTAATAATTTTCCATCATACTTTTTGCATCATTGATGTAAATTAAGAACCACTTTTGAAATCTTCCTCCCTACATCCAGATACTCAAAAAAAGTAATATACAATATAAGTGTTTGTTGTTGCAAGTGTCATGGTATGTTATATGTCCTCATGATTCCGTATTGATCTTGAATGTTCAAAATATACTGGACAAAATATCCCTAGCTATTTTTGTCCAGTATATATGATCCAATAAACATGTACATGCTCCGTCTTGATGTAGACAGAATTCTGAAGTGTGGACCACGTGGTCTCATGGAAATATGTGCTATATTCAACAACAGGTGCTGTACTAATGTTGACAGTGTTCATAGAAGGAGATATGGGGCTGGGGGAAGGAAGCCCATTGTTTATAATGAATTAAATTTTTGGGAGAGGTGGGATGTCTCAAAACTTTATGAATTAAGTCTATTATCCAGCGGTGCTCTCTTGGTCCCTGCTTTTTTTAAATGGATGCCCATGCTTTTGCAACTATGATTTAGGTGTATGTGTGTCACAAACATAATATAGATAGATAGATAGATATTCTTTATTTCCTCCATAGTTTGAAGATAACAAATGTATATGTATGTTATACAGTCATATTACTGGCACATGATACAACAGAAATGCTCATGAAATAATCTATACAGGGTGGTAAGGTGAAATACAACAGTTATAAATATTTTTCCATTTACATACAGAATTTGAGACACATATTATAACATTTGCCCACACATCATAGTTTAGCTGGTCCTTTACATCTTCCGGTATTCCGCCAAGTAGAAATTTCAGGAATTCATCATCATCATCGTAGGTCCATAATTTTACAAAGATATTGACATCAAGTAAGTCACAAATTTGTTCAAATAAGACATTTCTTTCAGCAATATTAATCTTACAAGACATAAAAACGTGCTTTTAAAATATCGTGCGCCACAGTGCCACACTCACATTCCTTTGACTGAATGGGGACAGAACCCAGTTTAATAAGAAAACCAATACGTTTATAGTACCTTGGTCTGTCAAAGCCAGTTGCCATAGTCGATTTACACCGTCCGATCTTATTGACTGATACCGTTATCAATGACAGCCTTGACTGCATGGCATACTCTGCTGCTTTTCTATCACATTGTAAGACCTTTTCCCGTACCATTCTTGACCATTTCCTTTTACATAAAAATTTAGAACACACTACATATTGTTTAATTTCTTCCTGGATACCATATTTAGCTGATAATTCCAACATATGAAATATAGGAGATTTCATATCTCGTTTATGCTTTCTGACATTCATAATTTCATTGTCATATTGCGAGAATCTATGTAAAAACAACTGTTTAAAAGAAAACTTAATACTGCTGTTACATAATCTGCCAAGTAGCAACAGAGAGCGTTAATTGTTTATAATGAATTAAATTTTTGGGAGAGGTGGGATGTCTCAAAACTTTATGAATTAAGTCTATTATCCAGCGGTGCTCTTTTGGTCCCTGCTTTTTTTAAATGGATGCCCATGCTTTTGCAACTATGATTTAGGTGTATGTGTGTCACAAACATAATATATGTTTCTTGTCATGCGTCACAGCTTTTTATTTATCTCTTAATATGTGTCAGGAATGGAGTTGGCTTTTGCAGCTGAAATGTTTGAAATACATCTGTCTTTATGCGATTCTAAATTTACGAGATATACTGATATGTTTATAAGGTGTATCTAAGTTTATGAGATGTGCCAATGTTATTGAGATATATCTATTTGTGATATGTTCATTTGTTTATTATATATATCTATAATTTTAGATATGATTGTTTATGGTGATAATACACTTCCTCTCTTGAGGATATATATATGTTGATGTGAGATCAGTTCACCTTGTGGCAAACCCTGTTATGCTCTGTGATACATATATGATGGTGTTTCACAACAATAAAACTATGGAACACAGATCTTGTATGTTTCATTTAAGAGATTCTTCTTCTTAGTCAGTTTTACATGAACTACTTACCCCAATGGCCACACTTTGTATCTTAACAAAACCCAACAACACCTGCAAACACAGTTTTGTAAACTGGTTTTAGTAAAATTTGAGTCATATCACAGTTTAAACTTCTGACTTCATGCATCCTACCCATGTGGGGAGTTCAGCCTGGCAGTGACTACAGGGCTACACTTGGTTATATGTTGCCCTACATGACCACTCACACAGCTCACTACCACACCACCACCAACACAACACTACTATCCCATACCACCAGCAACACAACACTATCCCATACCACCAACAACATGACACTATCCCATACCACCAACACAACACACCACTACTGTCCCACACCAACACACCACTACCCCACACAACCATAGATACAACACCATCACTACCCCTCACCGCCATCGATACCACACGACCACTACCCCACACCACCATCGATACCACACCACCACTACCCCACACCACCATCGATACCACACCATCACTACCCCTCACCATCATCGATACACCACCACCGATACCACTACTACCCTCACCACCATCGATCACTACACCACCATCACTACCCCTCACCACACCATCGATCACCACACGCACCACTACCCCACACCACCATCGATACCACACCACCCACTACCCCACACCACCATCGATACCACCACCACACCATCACTACCACTACCCCACACCACCATATGATACCACACCACCCTCACCACCATCGATACCACGATACACACCACCCACCACTACATTGATACCACCCACACTCACACACGACATTCCCACACCACCATCGATACCACATCGATACACCACTACTCCCACACCACCATCGATGCCACACCTACACACCACACTACCCCACACCACCTACACGACCACCGCCCCACACCACCATCGATACCACCACCGACCACCACCCCACACCACCCATCGATACCACCACCCCACACCACCATCATACCCACCCCACACCACCATCGATACCACACCATCACACCACCACCATCGCACCATACACCACCATCGCCCACACACCACCATCGATACCATTACACACCACTACCCCACCCCACACCATCATCGACTACCACACCACCACTACCCTCACCACCATCGATACCACACCATCACTACCCCTCACCACCATCGATACCACACCACCACTACCCCACACCACCATCGATACCACACCACCACTACCCTCACACACCACCATCGATACCACACCACCACCACACCATCACTACCACACCCGATACCATACCACACTGCCCGCCACAACCATCCTGCCCCTCACCACCATAATAACCACACCACCACTACCCCACACCACCATCGATACCACACACCATCACTACCCCTCACCACCCATCGATACCACACCCACCACTCGATACCACACCACCACTACCCCTCACCACCATACCATAACCACACCACCACCATACCACACCACCATCGATACCACACCATCACTACCCCACACCACCATCAATACCCACACCACATCACTACCCCACACCACCATCGATACCACACGACCACTACCACACCATCAATACCTCACACCACCATCCCCCACACCACCATCGATGCCACTGCCCCACACCACCACGACCACCACCTACCCCACACCACCATCGATACAACACGACACGCCCCACACCACCATCGATACCACACCACCACTACCCCACACCACCATCACCATACCATCGATACCACACCCACCACAGCATCGATACCACACCACCATCGATACCATACCAGCATCGATACCACCAGCATCGATACCACCACGACCACTACCACTCACCACCATCGATACCCCACTACCCCTCACCACCATCGATACCACACCACTACCCCACATCACCAACACAACACGCCGCCCAACACAACCAACACTGCACACCACTGTCTGTCCAGCTGAAGTGAATTCTGCCGTCCTAACGTAGCTGTCTGCGATGTCACGGAGACGATTACCCGCTGTCTGAGTGGAAACATTAAAGTCAGTTGCGTTCCGAAGGTCATTTCTGAGCGTTGTGGCAATTATGAGCAGAAGTGATATAGCATGTCCCAGCCTAATTCTTCGATCGTCAAACGACGTCTAGACGCTGAGTGGGTTAAAGCGCATTGAGTTGTTGCAGTCCACAGAAACAATGATGTGTTGTCTGATGACAACCTCGTACACCTCTACCGATGACTGCATGCTTCTGTCGGTTGAACCTGAAATTAAAAAGGACCTTTCGTTGCCACTCACTCTGTATAGAGGCAGTTACCTTTCTTTGGTTAAATGAGTTTAATATCATCAAAACTTTGTCCCAAGAAAACTTTGAGAAATCTATTTTAGGACTACAAGTTGTTAAGAAATATGTAAGAGAATATGTACAGTATATTTTAAAATGATTTTCCCTCGTGGTCATAACCGAGATAATTAAATGAAACGCCAGTAAAATCTACATTTGGTAAGAGCTGTCTCAAGTTAAGGAATCTGAGAATATGTTATATAGGGGTAGATCCTGGTTGTAAATCAGCTGAAACCATTTCTTCTGCAATTTGTGGTGGACGCCTTGTAAACGTGACCGGGGTAGAGGCAGATAACAGATGAAACGTGGAAACCAGATAATGCTACCAATGAATGAATATAAGCAACTCCATTTAACATGACTCACACAATTATGCCATTTAATGTGTTCATAAAAAGTTATGGGTCCTGATCAGAATGTGTAGGCCCTATATTTTAATATGGAAAAAATACTCTTAGTTATTGGGGATGAAAATGCCGTCGGCCACATGGACCTGCAGAAAACAAAAGTTGTGTTTTTCAGTAGGCGTCAGGCCTTAGGACCGATGTTAATTTCGAACGCTGCATGAACTATGACAGGTGCGCTACTCTTAATTCTTGGAGACAGTGTCTGTTTTACTGTCACCAAAACAATGCCATTTTGGATAAAATACTTCTACTGACAAAAACAAAATGTCTTAGAATAATTCTTACCACAGACTGACTGACTGACTGAGTTTGGTTTTACGCCGCTTTTAGCAATATTCCAGCAACATCACGGCGGGGGACACCAGAAATGGGCTTCACACATTGTACCCATGTGGGGATTCGAACCCGGGTCTTTGGCGTGACGAGCCAATGCTTTAACCATTAGGCTACCCCATCGCCCCTCATACCACAGAGTTATAGCGAAGAAATAATGATGGGTCATTACGTTATACATCATACAGAGAACGTTAGGCTTGGTTGTTTTCAGTGTTGTAAAGATTTATGTAAAATCAGTAATGTTGTACATATTGAGCGGGACGAATTTAAATAGGAAAGGTATACCGCATAGCTACGTATGTCGTATAGGTCTGAGTTTAAGTATTCCTTCACGCTTTGGTGGAACCAGCCCTTGTACTGGAACAGTGGCCAGACAAATGAAATGTCCACCTCTGTTGTCAAGGTCAGACATGTGCATCACTTCCGGCTTTCCTCCATGGTGACACGCCGTGGTGTATGTGGAGTAGTGTCCACAGCGGCGATAACCTAACTCACTCACTCTCTCACACACTCACTGGATCACTCACTCACTCACTTGTGTAGCATGTCCTTCCCTGGAGGACGAATACAATAATAGAAGTCTAATTTTCTTCCTGGTATAGATAAGGGGCGATACAATGAGTTCAACCTCGCGATCAAGTGGTAACACATTTGATAACACGTTATCAATAGCCTGTACCGGGGTATGTGTAGCGGTATTGTGCTCGTGAAATGTCTTTTGAAGAGGTCAACAGTTTGTTCCTGTTGGTATCAGAAGCAACGAATAACTCGTATGGATCTGTTTTCAGATTTTACCTTAACCACAGAAGAATCTACTTGGTTTCGCGTGAAAACCATGGAAAATACGTTTTTCTTCATTTGTATGGAATCCGAGAAGGGACATTGTTGCGTTGTCGCATTGTCGTCCTCTCAAACACAAGGAAAGTGAGGCAAAATAAACCAAAACGCGACACGCGACATCGCGACAACGCGACATTTCGCCCATTTGTCGTATTGTCGCGATGTCGCGTGTCGCGTTTTGAATAATATTTTTCTATTCTCCAAGGGCGACGCGACATAGCGACAATTTTCAAGGTCAAAATATGTCGCGTTGTCGCGCGTAGCCCTATCTAAGATGTGTAAAAAGAAGCCTAAACAATCATTAAAACGCGACACGCGACAATGCGACATATTCAATATGTCGCATTGTCGCGTGTCGCGTTGTCGCCCTTTTCGATTACTGGTGCGCATGCGTAGAAAGTCAATTAGTCTACGCATGCGCAGGAAATGTTATACTCTATTTCACACTTCAGTGGTCTTTTGTTACCTTCAATGGTTTTTACAATGAAGTAGTACGCGTAATGATAATGGGGGCTGCTTTTCTTGAACTTAATGGAAATCTTTCATTGTTGCTTTGAAAATTATTGTATATATTGTAAATGTATTTGGCCAATCAAGTGTGTTTTAGCATGAAGACAATTTATTAGCGCTACTATTCATTGTAATCACGGCACACGGTGGCTCTGTCATTCAAGGCGGGGGCAATTTGCTGTGCAGAGTTGTGTCTCTTAGTCACACCAGATAACTATGATCATAGGTTCGAATCCCAGCACCATACACACTCATCACTTTGGACATTTCACCCATATCAAGCTCACAGGTTGTGAAAAAACTCAAATATTGTTAAAATTCAGACCACATCGGCAGAAACATCAAGTGATGTCCACGAATGGGTCACTATGTTCCACAGTGTGGCTCCTCAGAGTTCTTGGTACAGTCCTGTCCGACGCTGATGAACTTGTTCAGCCAGCAGTGGATGGATACCAGGTAGAATGAGATGGTAATATCACTTAACCATCCAGCACCTCAAATACAGTTTTGTTCGACTTTGAACGTGATATTCTTCTTGGGAAAACGCCATACAAATGGAATTTTATGATTATGATTTTAAAAGCGGTCAAATCGCTTGGCAGAGTTGCGTACCCTTAGAGCCAGAAATCAACCCTCGCTCGCTCGCTCGCTCCCTCCCTCCATTCAACTCCCCGCTCCACCCACTCACTCACTCCACCCCACTAAACTCCGCTCCACTCCACTCTTCTCCGCTCTACTCAACTCCACACCACTTTGCTCCACTCCACTCACTCATCTCCGCTCTACTCTACTCCACACCACTTCGCTCCTCTCCACTCACTCACTCACTCACTCATTCCACTCCACTCCATCCGCTCACTCACTCACTCCGCTCCGCTCCCCGCTCCACTCACTCACTTACTCACTCCGCTCCCCTCCACTCCACTCCACTCACTCACTCTCTCCCTCCACTCCACTCCACTCCACTCCACTCACTCACTCACTCACTCACTCCACTCCCCGCTCCACTCACTCACTCACTCATTCCACTCCACCAACTCACTCAACTCCGCTCCGCTCCACTCCACTCCGCTCCGCTCCCCGCTCACTCTCCACCCACTCACTCACTCACTCCAATCCACTCCAAACATCGAAAAGTAATCATGCTTGTGATAGTTTATAAAATCCGCCGTAACTTATAAAACGCGACACGCGACAATGCGACATTTCATCAAAATGTCGCGTTGTCGCATTGTCGCGTTTTATTAGTTACCGCGGAATTTCAAAACTATTACAAGGATGTCTTTCAGTGGCATTTAGAAGTTGTACATTGATGTCCAAGATATTTTTATTGATTAAACTTCTTTTTAATTTCTCTCACGACGTTTCGAGACCATTCCAGATCTATGCAGCTGTGGCGATCAATATATTGGCGAGACTCTCAGGCCCATTAACACCCGAGTTGCTGAACACAAGTCGTCAGTATGCAAACAAAATGATAAGTCAGCTATATCGGAGCACAAGGCAAATAACCCAAGTCATGTTATCATGTGGAATGATATCAGGGTGCTTTCGAGAAATAACAACGACTGGCGTCGGAGAAAACTCCAGGAGGCTGTGGAGATAAGGAGACATAAACCAGCAATGAATCGTGATCAAGGTGTCTACCTGCCAAGTGCGTGGGACCTCTTGATTAACTTTTGATGAACTTTAGATAAAAGAAAAACGAGTCTACTATTCTTTTTTGAAAGCCTGCTATCAAGTAACTTTTGTGTAATTAGCAGTTGTTGTGTATTGACAATTCAACTTTCAACTCTATTATTTAGCATGAATTTTCATCATTATGTAATTACTCTTCAAACTCACTTATACAGTACTCTCCCTAGTGTACTGTGATGTCACTTGCATTGTGACGTCATAACTCAGTTGTGACGTCATAGTGACGACGTCATAGTCTTAACTGCCAGTTCACCTGATGAAGGGACCTGGAATGGTCTCGAAACGTCGTGAGAGAAATTAAAAAGAAGATTAATCCATAAAAATATCTTGGATATTACAAGGATTATTATGTTTAGATGTTTTTAAAGGGCGAAGATGCCCAGGGATCGAACCCAGAGTAATAATAAATGTGGCCGTGAAGTCTGTGGGTTACGAGTTCTTGGTGAATGGAATGGATGTATTGAAACTGGCCATTTTGCTGAAAATTATTATGATTGAGTAGGTGTATGTTTGACACGATACAAGTACATGTGTATCGCTGGGTATAGTATCGTATGAGAAATTTATCGATATATTATGAATCATGACATGTGCAGGATTAATAATATAGGATTCAAATAGAATTGAAAAACACACATCACAACACATTATTGTAATGAAATACCTTGCTAATTTACCAAGTTCCCTAAACCTTGAGTGAGTGAGTGAGGAGTGGAAGTGGAGCGGAGTGGAGTGGAGAGGAGTGGATAGGAGAGGAGAGGAGAGGAGTGGAGTGGAGTGGAGTGGAGTGGAGTGGAGGGAGGGTGGAGGATGGAGGAGGAGGAGGGGTGGGTGGAGCGGAGCGAGCGGTGGTGGAGAAGAGCGGAGTGGGGCGGAGCGGAGCGCAGTGGAGCGGAGTGAGAGAGAGGGAGGGTTGGTTTCTGGCACTTCAAGGGTACGCAACTCTGCCAAGCGATTTCATGGTAATTTTTTAGGCTGTTTTTACATAGGGCGACGCGAGACAACGCGACATATTTTGACCTTGAAAATTGTCGCTATGTCGCGTGTCGCCCTTTGGAGGAATAAAAAAAAATATTATTCAAAACGCGACACGCGACATCGCGACAATGCGACAAATGGGCGAAATGTCGCGTTATCGCGTTGTCGCGATGTCGCGTTTTGGTTAATTTTGCTTCATTTTGCTTGTATTTGAGAGGGCGACAACGCGACAATGCGACAACGCAACAATGTCCCTTCCAGGATTCCATAAAACTCAAGATAGAATAAAACTCAAATGCATACAGAAGGACATCAATCTTAAAGCTCGTGAGTGTAAACTAGCGTACAAAGAGAAAGTTGAGAGACAGTTTCAGCAAAGCAATCTGCAACAAGCCTGGCAAGGCGTGAACACGATGATTGGCAAGAGCAGGCGACGACAGACAACCAACGCCGGGGATAATAAAACCTTTGCTGAGGACCTCAACACTTTCAACAGCCTTTGATTGTCACGACTTTACCGATGAGAGAGCCCAAGTTAGTGAAGCCGTACAGGATAGTGAAAGTCGTATCCATATATCAGAAGCTGACGTCATTCAAAGCTTCTCCAGAATTAACATCAGAAAAGCAAAAAGGACCTGACAGCCTTGACGGCATTGTGTTGAAGGTGTGCAGACTTCAACTGTGTACAGTTTTCACTAGATTGTTTCAATTCTCAGTGAATACACACGTTATTCCTTCGGTCTGGAAAACATCAGAAATTGTACCAGTTCCTAAAAAGACACAACCTAAAGAACTCAACGACTACAGGCCGGTTGCTCTCACATCTATAGCAATGAAGTCGCTGGAACGCATCTTGTTGAGACATCTCCGTCAGGAAGTTGCCGACATACTGGAACCGCTTCAGTTCGCCTACAGGCCAAGGAGAGGAGTTGTTGATGCCACACTGTCACTCCTGAATAATGTCTATAAACATCTAGAGACACCTAAGTCATACATAAGGGTCCTCTTCGTTGACTTTTCATCTGCGTTCAACACTATCCAGCCACATATCATGATACAGAAACTGTTAGACATGGGCGTTAACTCATACCTCATCAAGTGGATCGAAAACTTTCTTGTGGACAGACAGCAGTACGTGAAAGTTAACGGGGCTGTATCGAGTAAACGGACCACCAACACTGGTGCACCACAAGGCTGTGTAATATCTCCTGTTCTTTTCACCCTCTACACTAATGATTGTGCAAGCTCGAATTCAACCTGTTCAACTGTAAAGTTCGCAGATGATGCAGCAATTGTCGGCAAACTGAACGACACTGATTCTGAAGAACTGTATAAAGAGGACATTAATCATTTTACGACTTGGTGTGCAGAAAACCACTTACTCTTAAATGTCACAAAACAAAGGAACTGATAATTGACTTTCGGAGTAAACCCACAGAACTGCTTCCAGTGATAATCAACGGTGAATGTGTTGAGACAGTGTCGGAGTATAAGTATCTGGGAACCTTCATTGACTCTAAGCTGAACTGGAACTCTAACACTGAAGCCCTATACAAAAAGTGTCAACAACGTCTTCATCTCATGCGTAAATTGAGATCTTTTAATGTTAACCCATCTGTGATGTCATCTTTTTATGTAGCATTTATTCAGAGTATTTTAACATTTTCCTTCCATTGTTGGTACGGGTCTCTCTCAGTTCATCTCAAATCTAAAATAGACAAAATTGTTAACACTGCAAGTAAAATCGCTGGAGTCAGATTTGAATGTTTATCATCAATATATGAGCGGCAAATCGTGAATCAAGCTGTCAAAATCATATCTGACCGTACTCACTACTTAAATTCGGAATACAACCTTCTCCCTTCAGGCCGCCGATACAAAGTTCCAATTAGAAAACTAAGAGAGCCCGTACATCCTTTATTCCAAGTACCATATATCTCTCTTAAACAAATGTGAAGATATCTAAATCAAAGAATTTATGTAAATATGTTTGGTATCTCTAATGTGTCAGTAGCTCTGCTGATGTAACACAAATTCCTGAAAAGGCATTAAAGTATTATTCTATTCTATTCTATTCTATCACGCTCGGGGAAAAGTGCTTTAAATAGCCTCAAATCGGAGCACTGAGACGTACCCGTCACGATATACCAACAGTAAGATATGCTATACTTGTACCGTTCTTCTCATATCACGTGACCACGTGACGCCGGCTGACCTGATTAAGTGGGTGTGTCATGTGATATGATACGGCAGGGATCAGTGAGTATCGCTGGGAACATTACAGGTGAAGTTCACTCCGACACAGGGACATAACACACGTACTGGACAATACTACACAGCTGTAGGTGAGTACAAGTGAATAACCAGCATGTTTGACTCGTAATCTATGTCCAGATATAACATATATCAACGTTAGCTGTACCAAGTATACCTGGGGATGTATATTCTGGGGTAGGGTGTTCCTCCCCCGTGGGACGCTACAACAGGTGTGGGGGTACATTATCGTATATATACTGCTGAAAGTACCATATGTAGTTATCTCGTATACTTGTTTTAACCTGATAAATGGTTTAATGATGTAACAGTGATATTTGCCCCGTTGTGTCGACACTCTGGCTATGTCGATATGGGGTATATTTAGTGTATTACGTCCCACCTATCACTGATATTGGATCTAACCAGTATCGCCTGACAGTGACTAGGAAATATATAACAGTCTCTCACCTTGTCTGTGTAATCCATGCTGGTCGGATTATAGTCGACGTGTAGTGAAGCACTCTTCGCTGTCAAAATAACCCATGCATCCTTCGGTATCAATATGATCAATGATCAAATCACACATGTGCCCCAATAACATCGTGTGCCCAACTATATCAATATCACCCGGGTGCCCTAGTTTCAATATCACACATGTGCCCCTGTATCAATATGATCAATGCATCCCTCGGTATCAATATCACACATGTGCCCTAATATCAATATCACACATTCTCTACGGTATCAATATCACTCATGCACTCTCGGTATCAATATGACCAATTCACCCCCGGTATCAATAGTACCCGTGTGCCCCTCGGTATTAATATCACCCGTGTGCCCCAGTGTCAGTATCACCAATGTGCCCCTCGGTATCAATACCACCTATGTGCCCAAGTACAAATGTCATCCACCCACTCCTTCAGTATCATCCATGTGCTTTCCAGCATCCCCCTGCTGTATCCCCCTGGACCAGGTAGTGAGAGTTAGGCTGTGTGTTACTACAGGTGAGAGGAGTGGAGGAGTTTGACATTACAGGTAATTAGCTGGGAGTGAGACATGACGTGTCTGCTTCCTTGGCTCGGGGCAATACCGCCAGGTGTGTAGACAGAACCAAGTCTGCAGGTGTCCACACGTTTATGAGCACTTTTATATGCACCTCCCCTGTTGACCAACAAAAGTGTATCAGTAGACTATTGTGCTCCCTCCCGCCCTCCAGGATTTAGGACCAGGAAGCTGACTGCTTGCAAGGCACGCTCTCCGTCCTATCTTATCTCTTACATGAATCACCTCACAAATATGTCATAGCCGGGTTTTACACTACCCTGCTCCGCTGTCACAAGCCGGTGTTGTCTGAAAACCCAGAGTGTTTCTATGCCTATTGTTCGGGTAGACATACGGATGGGTATGTGGAAGAGAAAGACCGGTTGAGATGAATGGGTACGTGGATCTCAGCCGTCGGTGAACTGTGACAGCTACGCCGTACACTACTTGTAAGTGACAATCACACACCCTGGTATGTCAGCAGTCGGCGGTGTGGGGTGGAGCGGTGGACTAATCAACAGATAATGATTGGGTGCGTCCACCCGTGGAAAGAGCTGACAATATGGGCATAATATGACCATCTGGCTCGAAGACCGGCCTCACAAAGGCAGCTGGCAGGTCAGGTCAGATTTCCTTCGGTGTCATGAACCTGCTGCTGTTGGAGATTGTACTGGGGTATTCTTCTACAACTTCACACAAATGGCGTAGTGAAGTAGCCCTGATTGTCGTTCCACAAAGCGGTCGTAGCTTTGAGGTGACCGTAACTCCAATACTTAATCATAGAGTTATGGCTATCCTTGCGCTAAGGTGACCGTAACGTCAATACTTAAGCATTGACTTACGACAGTCGTTACCCTAAGGTGACCGTAAGTCCAATACTTAAGCATAGACGTACGGCTGTCGTTGCGCTAAGGTCACCGTAACTTCCACACTTTAACATAACCGTAAGTCTGTTGTTGCGCTCGGACGATCGTCACTTCCATATTGAACATAGACTTACGACTGTCGCTGGCCTACGAATGCTTGGCTGTGCGGGCCATGGGCAACTGGTGAAACATGGTCTCGGTCTAACTTTGGTCGGTCACGTGACGAACCTGATGCTGGCATCAAGTTTAGAGAAGGTTCTCTGTGACTTTGGATACTACGACGATAGTCAATGACAGTTGTTCGGCTTCCTAGACTACCAACTTTATTCCCACCATGACATTTCACGTTGCGTTAATCTTCGTATATCTATGGCCGTCGATGCGTTGTCATTATTCAGACGCTGATTTCATTAAACTGGTGATGACATCTTATTTATGCTTCCCGTGTTTATGCTGATGTCTTCTATGTCTATGTCATCAATGTATATGCATTTATATTAACAAATATACTGAGGGAAACAAATAAGGGAACACCACTTCATGACAGTGTTCCTTTATTTATTCTCAGATTTCCCCCCACAGCGCTATTCAAAGTTGGTGATGAAAACTGGAAAATATTAAAGGAACGCTTTAAAGGTGTTACTTTATTTGCTTCTCTCACTATATTATGAGTGTGTAACGCAAAGTAGAATTTAACAAATACGTAACTATCCCAACCAGAACTCTCTGTAATAGCTGACGGACTGTGATGTTTAACGCCATAGTCATCAATATTCCAAGCCATATGACGGCGGCATGTACAAAATATAATCTGGATCCGACAAACCAGTGATTGATATTATGAGCAACGATCCCCGTCATTTGGCTACGATAACACTATATCAACCAAGCTACTGAGCAACGATCCCGTCATCTGGGTACGATAACACTATATCAACCAAGCTACTGAGCAACGATCCCCGCCATCTGGGTACGATAACACTATATCAACCAAGCTACTGAGCAACGATCCCCGTCATCTGGGTACGATAACACTATATCAACCAAGCTACTGAGCAACGATCCCCGTCATCTGGGTACGATAACACTATATCAACCAAGCTACTGAGCAACAATCCCCGCCATCTGGGTACGATACCATTATATCAACCAAGTTACTGAGCAACAATCCCCGTCATCTGGGTACGATAACACTATATCAACCAAGCTACTGAGCAACGATCCCCGTCATCTGGGTACGATAACACTATATCAACCAAACTACTGAGCAACGATCCCCGCCATCTGGGTACGATAACATTATATCAACCAAGTTACTGAGCAACGATCCCCGTCATCTGGGTACGATAACATTATATCAACCACGTTACTGAGCAACGATCCCCGCCATCTGGGTACGATAACACTATATCAACCAAGTTACTGAGCAACGATCCCCGTCATCTGGGTACGATAACACTATATCAACCAAGTTACTGAGCAACGATCCCCGCCATCTGGGTACGATAACACTATATCAACCACGTTACTGAGCAACGATCCCCGCCATCTGGGTACGATAACACTATATCAACCAAGCTACTGAGCAACGATCCCCGCCATCTGGGTACCATAACACTATATCAACCAAACTACTGAGCAACGATCCCCGCCATCTGGGTACGATAACATTATATCAACCAAGCTACTGAGCAACGATCCCGTCATCTGGGTACGATAACATTATATCAACCAAGTTACTGAGCAACGATCCCCGCCATCTGGGTACGATAACACTATATCAACCAAGTTACTGAGCAACGATCCCCGCCATCTGGGTATGATAACCCTATATCAACCAAGTTACTGAGCAACGATCCCCTTCATCTGGGTACGATAACATTATATCAACCAAGTTACTGAGCAACGATCCCCGCCATCTGGGTACGATAACCCTACATCAACCAAGCTACTGAGCAACGATCCCCGCCATCTGGGTACGATAACCCTATATCAACCAAGCTACTGAACAACAATCCCCGCCATCTGGGTATGATAACACTATATCAACCAAGTTACTGAGCAACGATCCCCGCCATCTGGGTACGATAACACTATATCAACCAAGTTACTGAGCAACGATCCCCTTCATCTGGGTACGATAACACTATATCAACCAAGTTACTGAGCAACGATCCCCGCCATCTGGGTATGATAACATTATATCAACCAAGCTACTGAGCAACGATCCCCGCCATCTGGGTACGATAACATTATATCAACCAAGTTACTGAGCAACGATCCCCGCCATCTGGGTACGATAACATTATATCAACCAAGCTACTGAGCAACGATCCCCGCCATCTGGGTATGATAACCCTATATCAACCAAGCTACTGAGCAACGATCCCCGCCATCTGGGTATGATAACATTATATCAACCAAGTTACTGAGCAACGATCCCCGCAATCTGGGTACGATAACATTATATCAACCAAGTTACTGAGCAACGATCCCGTCATCTGGGTACGATAACATTATATCAACCAAGTTACTGAGCAACGATCCCCGCCATCTGGGTACAATAACATTACATCAACCAAGTTACTGAGCAACGATCCCCGCCATCTGGGTATATTAACCCTATATCAACCAAGCTACTGAGCAACGATCCCCGCCATCTGGGTACGATAACACTATATCAACCAAGTTACTGAGCAACGATCCCCGTCATCTGGGTACGATAACACTATATCAACTAAGTTACTGAGCAACGATCCCCGCCATCTGGGTACGATAACACTATATCAACCACGTTACTGAGCAACGATCCCCGTCATCTGGGTACGATAACACTATATCAACCAAGCTACTGAGCAACGATCCCCGCCATCTGGGTACGATAACATTATTTCAACCAAGTTACTGAGCAACGATCCCCGCCATCTGGGTACGATAACATTATATCAACCAAGTTACTGAGCAACGATCCCCGCCATCTGGGTACGATAACATTATATCAACCAAGTTACTGAGCAACGATCCCCGCCATCTGGGTATATTAACCCTATATCAACCAAGCTACTGAGCAACGATCCCCGCCATCTGGGTATGATAACACTATATCAACCAAGCTACTGAGCAACGATCCCGGTCATCTGGGTACGATAACATTATATCAACCACGTTACTGAGCAACGATCCCCGCCATCTGGGTACGATAACACTATATCAACCAAGTTACTGAGCAACGATCCCCGTCATCTGGGTACGATAACACTATATCAACCAAGTTACTGAGCAACGATCCCCGCCATCTGGGTACGATAACACTATATCAACCAAGCTACTGAGCAACGATCCCCGCCATCTGGGTATATTAACCCTATATCAACCAAGCTACTGAGCAACGATCCCGCCATCTGGGTATGATAACACTATATCAACCAAGTTACTGAGCAACGATCCCCGTCATCTGGGTACGATAACACTATATCAACTAAGTTACTGAGCAACGATCCCCGCCATCTGGGTACGATAACACTATATCAACCACGTTACTGAGCAACGATCCCCGCCATCTGGGTACGATAACACTATATCAACCAAGTTACTGAGCAACGATCCCCGCCATCTGGGTACGATAACACTATATCAACCAAGTTACTGAGCAACGATCCCCGCCATCTGGGTACGATAACACTATATCAACCACGTTACTGAGCAACGATCCCCGCCATCTGGGTACGATAACGCTATATCAACCAAGCTACTGAGCAACGATCCCCGCCATCTGGGTATGATAACATTATATCAACCAAGTTACTGAGCAACGATCCCCGCCATCTGAGTGCGAACGATAACACTATATCAACCAAACTACTGAGCAACGATCCCGCCATCTGGGTATGATAACCCTATATCAACCAAGTTACTGAGCAACGATCCCCGCCATCTGGGTACGATAACATTTTATCAACCAAGTTACTGAGCAACGATCCCCGCCATCTGGGTACGATAACCCTACATCAACCAAGCTACTGAACAACAATCCCCACCATCTGGGTATGATAACACTATATCAACCAAGTTACTGAGCAACGATCCCCGCCATCTGGGTACGATAACATTATATCAACCAAGTTACTGAGCAACGATCCCGCCATCTGGGTAACGATAACATTATATCAACCAAGTTACTGAGCAACGATCCCCGCCATCTGGGTACGATAACATTATATCAACCAAGTTACTGAGCAACGATCCCCTTCATCTGAGTACGATAACATTATATCAACCAAGCTACTGAGCAACGACCCCCGTCATTTGGGTATGATAACATTATATCAACCAAGCTACTGAGCAACGATCCCCGCCATCTGGGTACGATAACACTATATCAACCAAGTTACTGAGCAACGATCCCCGCCATCTGGGTATGATAACCCTATATCAACCAAGTTACTGAGCAACGATCCCCTTCATCTGGGTACGATAACATTATATCAACCAAGTTACTGAGCAACGATCCCCGCCATCTGGGTACGATAACCCTACATCAACCAAGCTACTGAGCAACGATCCCCGCCATCTGGGTACGATAACCCTATATCAACCAAGCTACTGAACAACAATCCCCGCCATCTGGGTATGATAACACTATATCAACCAAGTTACTGAGCAACGATCCCCACCATCTGGGTACGATAACACTATATCAACCAAGTTACTGAGCAACGATCCCCGCCATCTGGGTATGATAACCCTATATCAACCAAGTTACTGAGCAACGATCCCCTTCATCTGGGTACGATAACATTATATCAACCAAGTTACTGAGCAACGATCCCCGCCATCTGGGTACGATAACCCTACATCAACTAAGCTACTGAGCAACGATCCCCGCCATCTGGGTACGATAACCCTATATCAACCGAGCTACTGAACAACAATCCCCGCCATCTGGGTATGATAACACTATATCAACCAAGTTACTGAGCAACGATCCCCGCCATCTGGGTACGATAACACTATATCAACCAAGTTACTGAGCAACGATCCCCGCCATCTGGGTATGATAACCCTATATCAACCAAGTTACTGAGCAACGATCCTTCATCTGGGTAACGATAACATTATATCAACCAAGTTACTGAGCAACGATCCCCGCCATCTGGGTACGATAACCCTACATCAACTAAGCTACTGAGCAACGATCCCCGCCATCTGGGTACGATAACCCTATATCAACCGAGCTACTGAACAACAATCCCCGCCATCTGGGTATGATAACACTATATCAACCAAGTTACTGAGCAACGATCCCCGCCATCTGGGTACGATAACACTATATCAACCAAGCTACTGAGCAACGATCCCCGCCATCTGGGTATATTAACCCTATATCAACCAAGCTACTGAGCAACGATCCCCGCCATCTGGGTATGATAACACTATATCAACCAAGTTACTGAGCAACGATCCCCGCCATCTGGGTACGATAACACTATATCAACTAAGTTACTGAGCAACGATCCCGCCATCTGGGTACGATAACACTATATCAACCACGTTACTGAGCAACGATCCCCGCCATCTGGGTACGATAACACTATATCAACCAAGTTACTGAGCAACGATCCCCGTCATCTGGGTACGATAACACTATATCAACCAAGTTACTGAGCAACGATCCCCGCCATCTGGGTACGATAACACTATATCAACCACGTTACTGAGCAACGATCCCCGCCATCTGGGTACGATAACGCTATATCAACCAAGCTACTGAGCAACGATCCCCGCCATCTGGGTATGATAACATTATATCAACCAAGTTACTGAGCAACGATCCCCGCCATCTGAGTACGATAACACTATATCAACCAAACTACTGAGCAACGATCCCCGCCATCTGGGTATGATAACCCTATATCAACCAAGTTACTGAGCAACGATCCCCGCCATCTGGGTACGATAACATTTTATCAACCAAGTTACTGAGCAACGATCCCCGCCATCTGGGTACGATAACCCTACATCAACCAAGCTACTGAACAACAATCCCCACCATCTGGGTATGATAACACTATATCAACCAAGTTACTGAGCAACGATCCCGCCATCTGGGTAACGATAACATTATATCAACCAAGTTACTGAGCAACGATCCCCGTCATCTGCAGTGCGATAACATTATATCAACCAAGTTACTGAGCAACGATCCCCGCCATCTGGTAATGCGATAACATTATATCAACCAAGTTACTGAGCAACGATCCCTTCATCTGATGCGATAACATTATATCAACCAAGCTACTGAGCAACGACCCCCGTCATTTGGGTATGATAACATTATATCAACCAAGCTACTGAGCAACGATCCCCGCCATCTGGGTACGATAACACTATATCAACCAAGTTACTGAGCAACGATCCCCGCCATCTGGGTATGATAACCCTATATCAACCAAGTTACTGAGCAACGATCCCCTTCATCTGGGTACGATAACATTATATCAACCAAGTTACTGAGCAACGATCCGCCATCTGGGTAACGATAACCCTACATCAACCAAGCTACTGAGCAACGATCCCCGCCATCTGGGTACGATAACCCTATATCAACCAAGCTACTGAACAACAATCCCGCCATCTGGGTATGATAACACTATATCAACCAAGTTACTGAGCAACGATCCCCACCATCTGGGTAATGATAACACTATATCAACCAAGTTACTGAGCAACGATCCCCGCCATCTGGGTATGATAACCCTATATCAACCAAGTTACTGAGCAACGATCCCTTCATCTGGGTACGATAACATTATATCAACCAAGTTACTGAGCAACGATCCCGCCATCTGGGTACGATAACCCTACATCAACTAAGCTACTGAGCAACGATCCTCGCCATCTGGGTGCGATAACCCTATATCAACCGAAAGCTACTGAACAACAATCCCGCCATCTGGGTATGATAACACTATATCAACCAAGTTACTGAGCAACGATCCCGCCATCTGGGTACGATAACACTATATCAACCAAGTTACTGAGCAACGATCCCCGCCATCTGGGTACGATAACACTATATCAACCAAGTTACTGAGCAACGATCCCCGCCATCTGGGTATGATAACATTATATCAACCAAGCTACTGAGCAACGATCCCGCCATCTGGGTATGATAACATTATATCAACCAAGTTACTGAGCAACGATCCCCGCCATCTGGGTACGATAACATTATATCAACCAAGCTACTGAGCAACGATCCCTCGCCATCTGGGTATGATAACCCTATATCAACCAAGCTACTGAGCAACGATCCCGCCATCTGGGTATGATAACATTATATCAACCAAGTTACTGAGCAACGATCCCCGCAATCTGGGTACGATAACATTATATCAACCAAGTTACTGAGCAACGATCCCGTCATCTGGGTACGATAACATTATATCAACCAAGTTACTGAGCAACGATCCCCGCCATCTGGGTACGATAACATTATATCAACCAAGTTACTGAGCAACGATCCCCGCCATCTGGGTATATTAACCCTATATCAACCAAGCTACTGAGCAACGATCCCCGCCATCTGGGTATGATAACACTATATCAACCAAGTAACTGAGCAACGATCCCCGTCATCTGGGTACGATAACACTATATCAACTAAGTTACTGAGCAACGATCCCCGCCATCTGGGTACGATAACACTATATCAACCACGTTACTGAGCAACGATCCCCGTCATCTGGGTACGATAACACTATATCAACCAAGCTACTGAGCAACGATCCCGCCATCTGGGTACGATAACATTATTTCAACCAAGTTACTGAGCAACGATCCCCGCCATCTGGGGTACGATAACATTATATCAACCAAGTTACTGAGCAACGATCCCCGCCATCTGGGTACGATAACATTATATCAACCAAGTTACTGAGCAACGATCCCGCCATCTGGGTATATTAACCCTATATCAACCAAGCTACTGAGCAACGATCCCCGCCATCTGGGTATGATAACACTATATCAACCAAGCTACTGAGCAACGATCCCCGATATCTGGAGCACGATAACATTATATCAACCACGTTACTGAGCAAGCGATCCTCGCCATCTGGGTACGATAACACTATATCAACCAAGTTACTGAGCAACGATCCCCGTCATCTGGGTACGATAACACTATATCAACCAAGTTACTGAGCAACGATCCGCCATCTGGGTACGATAACACTATATCAACCAAGCTACTGAGCAACGATCCCGCCATCTGGGTATATTAACCCTATATCAACCAAGCTACTGAGCAACGATCCGCGCCATCTGGGTATGATAACACTATATCAACCAAGTTACTGAGCAACGATCCCCGTCATCTGGGTACGATAACACTATATCAACTAAGTTACTGAGCAACGATCCCCACCATCTGGGTACGATAACACTATATCAACCACGTTACTGAGCAACGATCCCCGCCATCTGGGTACGATAACACTATATCAACCAAGTTACTGAGCAACGATCCCCGTCATCTGGGTACGATAACACTATATCAACCAAGTTACTGAGCAACGATCCCCGCCATCTGGGTACGATAACACTATATCAACCACGTTACTGAGCAACGATCCCCGCCATCTGGGTACGATAACACTATATCAACCAAGCTACTGAGCAACGATCCCCGCCATCTGGGTACCATAACACTATATCAACCAAACTACTGAGCAACGATCCCCGCCATCTGGGTACGATAACCCTATATCAACCAAGTTACTGAGCAACGATCCCCGCCATCTGGGTATGATAACATTATATCAACCAAGTTACTGAGCAACGATCCCCGCCATCTGGGTACGATAACACTATATCAACCAAACTACTGAGCAACGATCCCCGCCATCTGGGTATGATAACCCTATATCAACCAAGTTACTGAGCAACGATCCCCGCCATCTGGGTACGATAACATTTTATCAACCAAGTTACTGAGCAACGATCCCCGCCATCTGGGTACGATAACCCTACATCAACCAAGCTACTGAACAACAATCCCCACCATCTGGGTATGATAACACTATATCAACCAAGTTACTGAGCAACGATCCCGCCATCTGGTGCGATAACATTATATCAACCAAGTTACTGAGCAACGATCCCCGTCATCTGGGTGCGATAACATTATATCAACCAAGTTACTGAGAGCAACGATCCCGTCATCTGGGTACGATAACATTATATCAACCAAGTTACTGAGCAACGATCCCCGCCATCTGGGTACGATAACATTATATCAACCAAGTTACTGAGCAACGATCCCCTTCATCTGAGTACGATAACATTATATGAACCAAGCTACTGAGCAACGACCCCCGTCATCTGGGTATGATAACATTATATCAACCAAGCTACTGAGCAACGATCCCCGCCATCTGGGTACGATAACATTATTTCAACCAAGTTACTGAGCAACGATCCCCGCCATCTGGGTACGATAACATTATATCAACCAAGTTACTGAGCAACGATCCCCGCCATCTGGGTACGATAACATTATATCAACCAAGTTACTGAGCAACGATCCCCGCCATCTGGGTATGATAACATTATATCAACCAAGCTACTGAGCAACGATCCCCGCCATCTGGGTACCATAACACTATATCAACCAAACTACTGAGCAACGATCCCCGCCATCTGGGTGCGATAACCCTATATCAACCAAGTTACTGAGCAACGATCCCCGCCATCTGGGTACGATAACACTATATCAACCAAACTACTGAGCAACGATCCCCGCCATCTGGGTATGATAACCCTATATCAACCAAGTTACTGAGCAACGATCCCCGCCATCTGGGTGCGATAACATTTTATCAACCAAGTTACTGAGCAACGATCCCCGCCATCTGGGTACGATAACCCTACATCAACCAAGCTACTGAACAACAATCCCCACCATCTGGGTATGATAACACTATATCAACCAAGTTACTGAGCAACGATCCCCGCCATCTGGTAGTACGATAACATTATATCAACCAAGTTACTGAGCAACGATCCCGTCATCTGGGTGCGATAACATTATATCAACCAAGTTACTGAGCAGCGATCCCCGTCATCTGGGTGTACGATAACATTATATCAACCAAGTTACTGAGCAACGATCCCCGCCATCTGGGTACGATAACATTATATCAACCAAGTTACTGAGCAACGATCCCTTCATCTGAGTGCGATAACATTATATGAACCAAGCTACTGAGCAACGACCCCCGTCATCTGGGTATGATAACATTATATCAACCAAGCTACTGAGCAACGATCCCCGCCATCTGGGTACGATAACATTATTTCAACCAAGTTACTGAGCAACGATCCCCGCCATCTGGGTACGATAACATTATATCAACCAAGTTACTGAGCAACGATCCCCGCCATCTGGGTACGATAACATTATATCAACCAAGTTACTGAGCAACGATCCCCGCCATCTGGGTATGATAACATTATATCAACCAAGTTACTGAGCAACGATCCCCGCCATCTGAGTACGATAACACTATATCAACCAAACTACTGAGCAACGATCCCCGCCATCTGGGTACGATAACACTATATCAACCAAGCTACTGAGCAACGATCCCCGTCATCTGGGTACGATAACACTATATCAACCAAGCTACTGAGCAACAATCCCCGCCATCTGGGTACGATACCATTATATCAACCAAGTTACTGAGCAACAATCCCCGCCATCTGGGTAACGATAACACTATATCAACCAAGCTACTGAGCAACGATCCCCGTCATCTGGGTGCGATAACACTATATCAACCAAACTACTGAGCAACGATCCCGCCATCTGGGTGCGATAACATTATATCAACCAAGTTACTGAGCAACGATCCCGTCATCTGGGTAATGCGATAACATTATATCAACCGTCAGCATTGAGCAACGATCCCGCCATCTGAAGTGCGATAACACTATATCAACCAAGTTACTGAGCAACGATCCCCGTCATCTGGGTACGATAACACTATATCAACCAAGTTACTGAGCAACGATCCCCGCCATCTGGGTACGATAACACTATATCAACCAAGCTACTGAGCAACGATCCCCGCCATCTGGGTACGATAACACTATATCAACCAAGCTACTGAGCAACGATCCCCGCCATCTGGGTACCATAACACTATATCAACCAAACTACTGAGCAACGATCCCCGCCATCTGGGTACGATAACATTATATCAACCAAGTTACTGAGCAACGATCCCCGTCATCTGGGTACGATAACATTATATCAACCAAGTTACTGAGCAACGATCCCCGCCATCTGGGTACGATAACATTATATCAACCAAGTTACTGAGCAACGATCCCCTTCATCTGAGTACGATAACATTATATGAACCAAGCTACTGAGCAACGACCCCCGTCATCTGGGTATGATAACATTATATCAACCAAGCTACTGAGCAACGATCCCCGCCATCTGGGTACGATAACATTATTTCAACCAAGTTACTGAGCAACGATCCCCGCCATCTGGGTACGATAACATTATATCAACCAAGTTACTGAGCAACGATCCCCGCCATCTGTACGATAACATTATATCAACCAAGTTACTGAGCAACGATCCCGCCATCTGGGTATGATAACATTATATCAACCAAGTTACTGAGCAACGATCCCCGCCATCTGAGTACGATAACACTATATCAACCAAACTACTGAGCAACGATCCCCCGCCATCTGGGTGCGATAACACTATATCAACCAAGCTACTGAGCAACGATCCCCGTCATCTGGGTGCGATAACACTATATCAACCAAGCTACTGAGCAACAATCCCCGCCATCTGGGTACGATACCATTATATCAACCAAGTTACTGAGCAACAATCCCGTCATCTGGGTACGATAACACTATATCAACCAAGCTACTGAGCAACGATCCCGTCATCTCAGGTGCGATAACACTATATCAACCAAACTACTGAGCAACGATCCCCCGCCATCTGGGTGCGATAACATTATATCAACCAAGTTACTGAGCAAGCGATCCCGTCATCTGGGTGCGATAACATTATATCAACCACGTTACTGAGCAACGATCCCCGCCATCTGGTACGATAACACTATATCAACCAAGTTACTGAGCAACGCGATCCCGTCATCTGGGTACGATAACACTATATCAACCAAGTTACTGAGCAACGATCCCCGCCATCTGGCACGATAACACTATATCAACCACGTTACTGAGCAACGATCCCGCCATCTGGGTACGATAACACTATATCAACCAAGCTACTGAGCAACGATCCCGCCATCTGGGTACCATAACACTATATCAACCAAACTACTGAGCAACGATCCCGCCATCTGGGTGCGATAACATTATATCAACCAAAGCTACTGAGCAACGATCCCGCGTCATCTGGGTGCGATAACATTATATCAACCAAGTTACTGAGCAACGATCCCCGCCATCTGGGTACGATAACACTATATCAACCAAGTTACTGAGCAACGATCCGCCATCTGGGTATGATAACCCTATATCAACCAAGTTACTGAGCAACGATCCCTTCATCTGGGTGCGATAACATTATATCAACCAAGTTACTGAGCAACGATCCCCGCCATCTGGGTGCGATAACCCTACATCAACCAAGCTACTGAGCAACGATCCCCGCCATCTGGGTACGATAACCCTATATCAACCAAGCTACTGAACAACAATCCCGCCATCTGGGTATGATAACACTATATCAACCAAGTTACTGAGCAACGATCCCGCCATCTGGGTGCGATAACACTATATCAACCAAGTTACTGAGCAACGATCCCTTCATCTGGGTGCGATAACACTATATCAACCAAGTTACTGAGCAACGATCCCCGCCATCTGGGTATGATAACATTATATCAACCAAGCTACTGAGCAACGATCCCCGCCATCTGGGTACGATAACATTATATCAACCAAGTTACTGAGCAACGATCCCCGCCATCTGGGTACGATAACATTATATCAACCAAGCTACTGAGCAACGATCCCCGCCATCTGGGTATGATAACCCTATATCAACCAAGCTACTGAGCAACGATCCCCGCCATCTGGGTATGATAACATTATATCAACCAAGTTACTGAGCAACGATCCCCGCAATCTGGGTACGATAACATTATATCAACCAAGTTACTGAGCAACGATCCCGTCATCTGGGTACGATAACATTATATCAACCAAGTTACTGAGCAACGATCCCCGCCATCTGGGTACGATAACATTATATCAACCAAGTTACTGAGCAACGATCCCCGCCATCTGGGTATATTAACCCTATATCAACCAAGCTACTGAGAGCAACGATCCCGCCATCTGGGTACGATAACACTATATCAACCAAGTTACTGAGCAACGATCCCGTCATCTGGGTGCGATAACACTATATCAACTAAGTTACTGAGCAACGATCCCCGCCATCTGGGTACGATAACACTATATCAACCACGTTACTGAGCAAGCGATCCCGTCATCTGGGTGCGATAACACTATATCAACCAAGCTACTGAGCAACGATCCCCGCCATCTGGGTACGATAACATTATTTCAACCAAGTTACTGAGCAACGATCCCGCCATCTGGGTGCGATAACATTATATCAACCAAGTTACTGAGCAGCGATCGCCATCTGGGTACGATAACATTATATCAACCAAGTTACTGAGCAACGATCCCCGCCATCTGGGTATATTAACCCTATATCAACCAAGCTACTGAGCAACGATCCCGCCATCTGGGTATGATAACACTATATCAACCAAGCTACTGAGCAACGATCCGGTCATCTGGAGTGCGATAACATTATATCAACCACGTTACTGAGCAACGATCCGCCATCTGGGTACGATAACACTATATCAACCAAGTTACTGAGCAACGATCCCCGTCATCTGGAGTGCGATAACACTATATCAACCAAGTTACTGAGCAACGATCCCCGCCATCTGGGTACGATAACACTATATCAACCAAGCTACTGAGCAACGATCCCCGCCATCTGGGTATATTAACCCTATATCAACCAAGCTACTGAGCAACGATCCCCGCCATCTGGGTATGATAACACTATATCAACCAAGTTACTGAGCAACGATCCCCGTCATCTGGGTACGATAACACTATATCAACTAAGTTACTGAGCAACGATCCCCGCCATCTGGGTACGATAACACTATATCAACCACGTTACTGAGCAACGATCCCCGCCATCTGGACGATGCGATAACACTATATCAACCAAGTTACTGAGCAACGATCCCGCCATCTGGAGTACGATAACACTATATCAACCACGTTATTGAGCAACGATCCGCCATCTGGGTACGATAACGCTTATATCAACCAAGCTACTGAGCAACGATCCCCGCCATCTGGGTATGATAACATTATATCAACCAAGTTACTGAGCAACGATCCCCATCTGAGTGCGATAACACTATATCAACCAAACTACTGAGCAACGATCCCCGCCATCTGGGTATGATAACCCTATATCAACCAAGTTACTGAGCAACGATCCCCGCCATCTGGAGTGCGATAACATTTTATCAACCAAGTTACTGAGCAACGATCCCCGCCATCTGGGTACGATAACCCTACATCAACCAAGCTACTGAACAACAATCCCCACCATCTGGGTATGATAACACTATATCAACCAAGTTACTGAGCAGCGATCCCGCCATCTGGGAATGCGATAACATTATATCAACCAAGTTACTGAGCAGCGATCCCCGTCATCTGGATGCGATAACATTATATCAACCAAGTTATTGAGCAACGATCCCGTCATCTGGAGTACGATAACATTATATCAACCAAGTTACTGAGCAACGATCCGCCATCTGGCACGATAACATTATATCAACCAAGTTACTGAGCAACGATCCCTTCATCTGAGTACGATAACATTATATCAACCAAGCTACTGAGCAACGACTTCCGTCATTTGGGTATGATAACATTATATCAACCAAGCTACTGAGCAACGATCCCACGCCATCTGGGTACGATAACACTATATCAACCAAGTTACTGAGCAACGATCCGCCATCTGGGTATGATAACCCTATATCAACCAAGTTACTGAGCAACGATCCCTTCATCTGGGTGCGATAACATTATATCAACCAAGTTACTGAGCAACGATCCCGCCATCTGGGCACGATAACCCTACATCAACCAAGCTACTGAGCAACGATCCCGCCATCTGGGTACGATAACCCTATATCAACCAAGCTACTGAACAACAATCCCGCCATCTGGGTATGATAACACTATATCAACCAAGTTACTGAGCAACGATCCCCGTCATCTGGGTACGATAACACTATATCAACCAAGTTACTGAGCAGCGATCCTCGCCATCTGGGTATGATAACCCTATATCAACCAAGTTACTGAGCAACGATCCCTTCATCTGGGTACGATAACATTATATCAACCAAGTTACTGAGCAACGATCCCCGCCATCTGGGTACGATAACCCTACATCAACTAAGCTACTGAGCAACGATCCCGCCATCTGGGTACGATAACCCTATATCAACCGAGCTACTGAACAACAATCCCCGCCATCTGGGTATGATAACACTATATCAACCAAGTTACTGAGCAACGATCCCCGCCATCTGGGTACGATAACACTATATCAACCAAGTTACTGAGCAACGATCCCCTTCATCTGGGTACGATAACACTATATCAACCAAGTTACTGAGCAACGATCCCCGCCATCTGGGTATGATAACATTATATCAACCAAGCTACTGAGCAACGATCCCCGCCATCTGGGTATGATAACATTATATCAACCAAGTTACTGAGCAACGATCCCCGCCATCTGGGTACGATAACATTATATCAACCAAGCTACTGAGCAACGATCCCCGCCATCTGGGTATGATAACCCTATATCAACCAAGCTACTGAGCAACGATCCCCGCCATCTGGGTATGATAACATTATATCAACCAAGTTACTGAGCAACGATCCCCGCAATCTGGGTACGATAACATTATATCAACCAAGTTACTGAGCAACGATCCCGTCATCTGGGTACGATAACATTATATCAACCAAGTTACTGAGCAACGATCCCCGCCATCTGGGTACGATAACATTATATCAACCAAGTTACTGAGCAACGATCCCCGCCATCTGGGTATATTAACCCTATATCAACCAAGCTACTGAGCAACGATCCCCGCCATCTGGGTATGATAACACTATATCAACCAAGTTACTGAGCAACGATCCGTCATCTGGGTACGATAACACTATATCAACTAAGTTACTGAGCAACGATCCGCCATCTGGGAGTGCGATAACACTATATCAACCACGTTATTGAGCAACGATCCCCGTCATCTGGGTACGATAACACTATATCAACCAAGCTACTGAGCAACGATCCCGCCATCTGGGCACGATAACATTATTTCAACCAAGTTACTGAGCAACGATCCTCGCCATCTGGGTAACGATAACATTATATCAACCAAGTTACTGAGCAACGATCCCCATCTGGAGTGCGATAACATTATATCAACCAAGTTACTGAGCAACGATCCCCGCCATCTGGGTATATTAACCCTATATCAACCTAAGCTACTGAGCAACGATCCCCGCCATCTGGGTATGATAACACTATATCAACCAAGCTACTGAGCAACGATCCCCGACATCTGGGTACGATAACATTATATCAACCACGTTACTGAGCAACGATCCCCGCCATCTGGGTACGATAACACTATATCAACCAAGTTACTGAGCAACGATCCCCGTCATCTGGGTACGATAACACTATATCAACCAAGTTACTGAGCAACGATCCCCGCCATCTGGGTACGATAACACTATATCAACCAAGCTACTGAGCAACGATCCCCGCCATCTGGGTATATTAACCCTATATCAACCAAGCTACTGAGCAACGATCCGCCATCTGGGTATGATAACACTATATCAACCAAGTTACTGAGCAAGCGATCCCCGCCATCTGGGTAACGATAACACTATATCAACTAAGTTACTGAGCAACGATCCCCACCATCTGGGTGCGATAACACTATATCAACCACGTTATTGAGCAACGATCCCCGCCATCTGGGTAACGATAACACTATATCAACCAAGTTACTGAGCAACGATCCCCGTCATCTGGGTGCGATAACACTATATCAACCAAGTTACTGAGCAACGATCCCGCCATCTGGGTACGATAACACTATATCAACCAAGTTACTGAGCAACGATCCCGCCATCTGGGTACGATAACACTATATCAACCAAGCTACTGAGCAACGATCCCCGCCATCTGGGTACCATAACACTATATCAACCAAACTACTGAGCAACGATCCCCGCCATCTGGGTACGATAACCCATATCAACCAAGTTACTGAGCAACGATCCCCGCCATCTGGGTATGATAACATTATATCAACCAAGTTACTGAGCAACGATCCCCGCCATCTGGGTACGATAACACTATATCAACCAAACTACTGAGCAACGATCCCCGCCATCTGGGTATGATAACCCTATATCAACCAAGTTACTGAGCAACGATCCCCGCCATCTGGGTACGATAACATTTTATCAACCAAGTTACTGAGCAACGATCCCCGCCATCTGGGTACGATAACCCTACATCAACCAAGCTACTGAACAACAATCCCCACCATCTGGGTATGATAACACTATATCAACCAAGTTACTGAGCAACGATCCCCGCCATCTGGGTACGATAACATTATATCAACCAAGTTACTGAGCAACGATCCCCGCCATCTGGGTACGATAACACTATATCAACCAAGTTACTGAGCAACGATCCCCGCCATCTGGGTACGATAACATTATATCAACCAAGTTACTGAGCAACGATCCCCGCCATCTGGGTACGATAACATTATATCAACCAAGTTACTGAGCAACGATCCCCTTCATCTGAGTACGATAACATTATATGAACCAAGCTACTGAGCAACGACCCCCGTCATCTGGGTATGATAACATTATATCAACCAAGCTACTGAGCAACGATCCCCGCCATCTGGGTACGATAACATTATTTCAACCAAGTTACTGAGCAACGATCCATCCCGCCATCTGGGCACGATAACATTATATCAACCAAGTTACTGAGCAACGATCCCCGCCATCTGGGTATGCGATAACATTATATCAACCAAGTTACTGAGCAACGATCCCGCCATCTGGGTATATTAACCCTATATCAACCAAGCTACTGAGCAACGATCCCGCCATCTGGGTATGATAACACTATATCAACCAAGCTACTGAGCAACGATCCCCGTCATCTGGGTACGATAACATTATATCAACCACGTTACTGAGCAACGATCCCCGCCATCTGGGTACGATAACACTATATCAACCAAGTTACTGAGCAACGATCCCCGTCATCTGGGTACGATAACACTATATCAACCAAGTTACTGAGCAACGATCCCCGTCATCTGGGTACGATAACACTATATCAACCAAGTTACTGAGCAACGATCAACGTCATCTGGGTACGATAACATTATATCAACCAAGTTACTGAGCAACGATCCCCGCCATCTGGGTACGATAACATTATATCAACCAAGTTACTGAGCAACGATCCCCGCCATCTGGGTGCGATAACACTATATCAACCAAGCCACTGAGCAACGATCCCTTCATCTGGGTGCGATAACATTATATCAACCAAGCTACTGAGCAACGATCCCCGCCATCTGGGTGCGATAACATTATATCAACCAAGCTACTGAGCAACGATCCCGCCATCTGGGTACGATAACATTATATCAACCAAGTTACTGAGCAACGATCCCGCCATCTGGGTACGATAACACTATATCAACCAAACTACTGAGCAACGATCCCCGCCATCTGGGTATGATAACCCTATATCAACCAAGTTACTGAGCAACGATCCCCGCCATCTGGGTGCGATAACATTTTATCAACCAAGTTACTGAGCAACGATCCCCGCCATCTGGGTACGATAACCCTACATCAACCAAGCTACTGAACAACAATCCCCACCATCTGGGTATGATAACACTATATCAACCAAGTTACTGAGCAACGATCCCCGCCATCTGGGTACGATAACATTATATCAACCAAGTTACTGAGCAAGCGATCCCGTCATCTGGGTGCGATAACATTATATCAACCAAGTTACTGAGCAACGATCCCCGTCATCTGGGTACGATAACATTATATCAACCAAGTTACTGAGCAACGATCCTCGCCATCTGGGTAATGCGATAACATTATATCAACCAAGTTACTGAGCAACGATCCCTTCATCTGAGTACGATAACATTATATCAACCAAGCTACTGAGCAACGACCCCCGTCATCTGGGTATGATAACATTATATCAACCAAGCTACTGAGCAACGATCCCCGCCATCTGGGTACGATAACATTTTTCAACCAAGTTACTGAGCAACGATCCCGCCATCTGGTACGATAACATTATATCAACCAAGTTACTGAGCAACGATCCCCGCCATCTGGTACGATAACATTATATCAACCAAGTTACTGAGCAACGATCCCCGCCATCTGGGTATATTAACCCTATATCAACCAAGCTGCTGAGCAACGATCCCCCGCCATCTGGGTATGATAACACTATATCAACCAAGTTACTGAGCAACGATCCCCGCCATCTGGTAGTGCGATAACATTATATCAACCACGTTATTGAGCAACGATCCCGCCATCTGGGTACGATAACACTATATCAACCAAGTTACTGAGCAACGATCCCGCCATCTGGGTACGATAACACTATATCAACCAAGTTACTGAGCAACGATCCCCGTCATCTGGGTACGATAACACTATATCAACCAAGTTACTGAGCAACGATCAACGTCATCTGGGTACGATAACATTATATCAACCAAGTTACTGAGCAACGATCCCCGCCATCTGGGTACGATAACATTATATCAACCAAGTTACTGAGCAACGATCCCCGCCATCTGGGTACGATAACATTATATCAACCAAGCCACTGAGCAACGATCCCCTTCATCTGGGTACGATAACATTATATCAACCAAGCTACTGAGCAACGATCCCCTTCATCTGGGTACGATAACATTATATCAACCAAGTTACTGAGCAACGATCCCCGCCATCTGGGTACGATAACACTATATCAACCAAGTTACTGAGCAACGATCCCCGCCATCTGGGTAAGATAACATTATATCAACCAAGTTACTGAGCAACGATCCCCGCCATCTGGGTACGATAACACTATACAACCAAGTTACTGAGCAACGATCCCCGCCATCTGGGTACGATAACATTATATCAACCAAGTTACTGAGCAACGATCCCCGCCATCTGGGTACGATAACACTATATCAACCAAGTTACTGAGCAACGATCCCCGCCATCTGGGTACGATAACATAATATCAACCAAGTTACTGAGCAACGATCCCCGCCATCTGGGTACGATAACATTATATCAACCAAGTTACTGAGCAACGATCCCCGCCATCTGGGTACGATAACACTATATCAACCAAGTTACTGAGCAACGATCCCCGCCATCTGGGTACGATAACATTATATCAACCAAGTTACTGAGCAACGATCCCCGCCATCTGGGTACGATAACCCTACATCAACCATGCTACTGAACAACAATCCCCACCATCTGGGTATGATAACACTATATCAACCAAGTTACTGAGCAACGATCCCCGCCATCTGGGTACGATAACACTATATCAACCAAACTACTGAGCAACGATCCCCGCCATCTGGGTACGATAACATTATATCAACCAAGTTACTGAGCAACGATCCCCGCCATCTGGGTATGATAACATTATATCAACCAAGTTACTGAGCAACGATCCCCGCCATCTGGGTATGATAACCCTATATCAACCAAGTTACTGATCAACGATCCCCTTCATCTGAGTACGATAACATTATATCAACCAAGTTACTGAGCAACGATCCCCGCCATCTGGGTACGATAACCCTACATCAACCAAGCTACTGAACAACAATCCCCACCATCTGGGTATGATAACACTATATCAACCAAGTTACTGAGCAACGATCCCCGCCATCTGGGTACGATAACATTATATCAACCAAGTTACTGAGCAACGATCCCCGTCATCTGGGTACGATAACATTATATCAACCAAGTTACTGAGCAACGATCCCCGTCATCTGGGTACGATAACATTATATCAACCAAGTTACTGAGCAACGATCCCCGCCATCTGGGTACGATAACACTATATCAACCAAGTTACTGAGCAACGATCCCCTTCATCTGAGTACGATAACATTATATCAACCAAGCTACTGAGCAACGACCCCCTTCATCTGGGTATGATAACATTATATCAACCAAGCTACTGAGCAACGATCCCCGCCATCTGGGTACGATAACATTATTTCAACCAAGTTACTGAGCAACGATCCCCGCCATCTGGGTACGATAACATTATATCAACCAAGTTACTGAGCAACGATCCCCGCCATCTGGGTACGATAACATTATATCAACCAAGTTACTGAGCAACGATCCCCGCCATCTGGGTATATTAACCCTATATCAACCAAGCTACTGAGCAACGATCCCCGCCATCTGGGTATGATAACACTATATGAACCAAGTTACTGAGCAACGATCCCCGTCATCTGGGTACGATAACATTATATCAACCACGTTACTGAGCAACGATCCCCGCCATCTGGGTACGATAACACTATATCAACCACGTTACTGAGCAACGATCCCCGTCATCTGGGTACGATAACACTATATCAACCAAGTTACTGAGCAACGATCCCCGTCATCTGGGTACGATAACACTATATCAACCAAGTTACTGAGCAACGATCAACGTCATCTGGGTACGATAACATTATATCAACCAAGTTACTGAGCAACGATCCCCGCCATCTGGGTACGATAACATTATATCAACCAAGTTACTGAGCAACGATCCCCGCCATCTGGGTACGATAACATTATATCAACCAAGCCACTGAGCAACGATCCCCTTCATCTGGGTACGATAACATTATATCAACCAAGTTACTGAGCAACGATCCCCGCCATCTGGGTACGATAACATTATATCAACCAAGTTACTGAGCAACGATCCCCGCCATCTGGGTACGATAACATTATATCAACCAAGTTACTGAGCAACGATCCCCGCCATCTGGGTACGATAACACTATATCAACCAAGTTACTGAGCAACGATCCCCGCCATCTGGGTAAGATAACATTATATCAACCAAGTTACTGAGCAACGATCCCCGCCATCTGGGTACGATAACACTATATCAACCAAGTTACTGAGCAACGATCCCCGCCATCTGGGTACGATAACATTATATCAACCAAGTTACTGAGCAACGATCCCCGCCATCTGGGTACGATAACACTATATCAACCAAGTTACTGAGCAACGATCCCCGCCATCTGGGTACGATAACATTATATCAACCAAGTTACTGAGCAACGATCCCCGCCATCTGGGTATGATAACATTATATCAACCAAGTTACTGAGCAACGATCCCCGCCATCTGGGTACGATAACATTATATCAACCAAGTTACTGAGCAACGATCCCCGCCATCTGGGTACGATAACATTATATCAACCAAGTTACTGAGCAACGATCCCCGTCATCTGGGTACGATAACATTATATCAACCAAGTTACTGAGCAACGATCCCCGCCATCTGGGTACGATAACATTATATCAACCAAGTTACTGAGCAACGATCCCAGCCATCTGGGTACGATAACATTATATCAACCAAGTTACTGAGCAACGATCCCCGCCATCTGGGTACGATAACATTATATCAACCAAGTTACTGAGCAACGATCCCCGCCATCTGGGTACGATAACATTATATCAACCAAATTACTGAGCAACGATCCCCGTCATCTGGGTACGATAACATTATATCAACCAAATTACTGAGCAACGATCCCCGTCATCTGGGTACGATAACATTATATCAACCAAGTTACTGAGCAACGATCCCCGTCATCTGGGTACGATAACATTATATCAACCAAGTTACTGAGCAACGATCCCCGCCATCTGGGTACGATAACATTATATCAACCAAGTTACTGAGCAACGATCCCCGCCATCTGGGTACGATAACATTATATCAACCAAGTTACTGAGCCTGATCACCCGGTCAAGGTTGCGGCAGTTAACACTATTCACTCACTGATCACTCCATACATCAAGTCGACTCTCACGGCCAGTCTAGGCTGCAAGGACCCATTTATCTTGGCAGGCTTGGTATGGGCGTTAATAGTACTTATGTGTATTTATGGCTCTTTTTAGGCTGCACTGTGACATGTGCTGTGCTGTCGAATGTATTAACTTTATTACCAGTTCGTGGGTAGCCTGGACTATAATCAGCTGGAGAAGTTCACCTGGTTACCTCAGGTATGGACGTTGTAAACTAAAGTTACCCAGCAAATACTGGGTGTTGGTGTGTCCCGTCTATCATCGATCCCTCAATCTCCACTATCTCTTACTATCCCTGTCTCCGTATACGATACAAATCTTGACAATAAACGGTGGTTCGATAAAGATCTTAACACATCTTGATAGGGAAGTCACGATATGATACACATCTTGATAGGAAAGTCATGATATGATACACATCTTGATAGGAAAGCCGTGTCATGATACACATTTTGATAAGAAAGTCACGATATGATACACATCTTGATAGGAAAGTCACGATATGATACACATCTTGATAGAAAAGTCACGATATGATACACATCATGATAGTAAAGTTACGATATGACACATATCTTGATAGAAAAGTCACGATATGATACACATCTTGATAGAAAAGTCATGATATGATACACATCTTGATAGGAAAGTCACGATATGATACACATCTTGATAGAAACGTCACGATATGATACACATCGTGATAGTAAAGTTACGATATGACACATATCTTGATAGAAAAGTCACGATATGATACACATATTGATAGGATAGCCGTGTCATGATGCACATCTTGATAGGATAGCCGTGTCATGATACACATCTTGATAGGATAGCCGTGTCATGATACACATCTTGATAGGATAGCCGTGTCATGATACACCTTATGGTAGCATGTCAGTAATGTGAAGACTTGACATTAGTATATAGTATGACCAGAAATTATTGAGAATTTTAGGAATATGTTTAATTGGATTTCTAGTGTAAACAACCTTGACCAGCTATCAAGTGCTTGGTTTCATTCAAGAGAGACAACATACACATAGCGTAAGATTAGCCACTGTCGATTATCCGCCGAAATAGATTGTGTAAAATGGAAAAAGTAGAGGTTTTAAATGTATGGATCACTGAAAATCACAGATGACACCAGGTGTTCGCAAGACCCTCTTGCCCTACTGGTAGTGCCCGCCTTTCACACAACCTGTATTAAGAAAATAATTATTTGTATCCTGAAGCGAAAGTGTTCATATTCTATAAATAGATATTACCTATGGCAGCATATCAATTACATCTGTCTATCTGCACTTAAACCATGACTGTTTTGTTTCAGTTCGTAGTCTAACCAACCCAGATATCAGTTAGACTACGACCGGGACTACTTTTTAAATGTTTGCTTTCATGTTGGAATCTGACCAGCTTTACTTCACATCAGCGTTTGCCAATTACAACCATCCAACCAAAACTAGGCGCAGATTGTTGAAAAGGTCTTACGGAAAAATAGAAAAAATAACAGCATTGCATAATTGTTCCATAAGACCTTTTCAACAATCTGCGCCTAGTTTTGGTTGGATGGTTGTAATTGGCAAACGCTGATGTGAAGTAAAGCTGGTCAGATTCCAACATGAAAGCAAACATTTAAAAAGTAGTCCCGGTCGTAGTCTAATATCTGGGTTGGTTAGACTACGAACTGAAACAAAACAGTCATGGTTTAATGGAACAATAAAAAAAATAACAGCAATGCATACTGCAGAATGTATTTATTGCACGTGCAATACGAAATTTTCATGGACCTTAAGTGTGAAAATAAAACTTTTACTACGTGAGAGCGCAACTAAATATAGTGCATTGAATTTATCATTGATTTGATAACGTTTAATGTACATGTAGCCATTTAATTATGTGTCATGGTTTAAGTCGGTTAGACCACTCGGACCTTGGCGTCTAATCGTTGAAGTGGTTAGCTACGCGCCTCGTGATCTAACTAACCACTTCAACGATTAGACGCCAGGTGCTCGTGATCTAACCTATACATAGATCGCTGGAGATAAATCTTAGTCATTATCCGTAGATATTAAATCTATCGTACGTCAGAGGAGCCGACAAGGCTATTTCCTCTGTATTTACCTTGTTACAGTATTAAATACCCCCTCAACATCCCCCTCCTCCATCCTGCCCCTCCCCGATCCTGTCACCTTTGGGTTGTGTCGTAAACATAACCATAACACTGATCAGATCAATCACTGTGTTATATTGGCACTTGTTCGATCTGTCGCTTGGGGATACAAATCAATATTTACCCTGTACATGTATATAAGATTGGAGTGATATATTTAGACAACTAGCTTTGTACATATATTAACGGATTATCTGTTTTAGAGGAGAATGTGTTCTTGGTGGCTGTCGAGACGAGTGAAACGTTGCTGTCTTCAAAACCGTTCTACTTCGTGAACATATATATTACAACATCGTACATACCCCACTAAACAGATGGGGCAATATGGTATATACCCTACTAGACATGTGTCATAAGATAGTGTATTCCAAATTATATATATGTGGTAACATTATACATACCCCACTAGATATATATGGTAATATATTACATACCACACTAAATATATGTGAGAACATGGTACATACCCCACTAGATATATATGGTAATATATTACATACCACACTAAATATATGTGAGAACATGGTAAATACCCCACTAGATATAGATGGTATTATATTACATACCACACTAAATATATGTGATAACATGGTACATACCCCACTAGATATATATGGTATTATATTACATACCACACTAAATAAATGTGAGAACATGGTAAATACCCCACTAGATATAGATGGTATTATATTACATACCACACTAAATATATGTGAGAACATGGTACATACCCCACTAGATATATATGGTATTATATTACATACCACACTAAATATATGTGAGAACATGGTAAATACCCCACTAGATATATATGGTATTATATTACATACCACACTAAATATATGTGAGAACATGGTACATACCCCACTAGATATATATGGTATTATATTACACACCACACTAAATATATGTGAGAAAAAGGTAATACCCCACTAGATATATATGGTAATATATTACATACCACACTAAATATATGTGGTAACATTATACATACCCCACTAGATATATATGGTAATATATTACATACCACACTAAATATATGTGAGAACATGGTACATACACCACTAGATATATATGGTAATATATTACATACCACACTAAATATATGTGAGAACATGGTACATACCCCACTAGATATATATGGTAATATATTACATACCACACTAAATATATGTGAGGACATGGTACATACCCCACTAGATATATATGGTAATATATTACATACCACACTAAATATATGTGGTATCATTATACATACCCCACTAGATATATATGGTAATATATTACATACCACACTAAATATATGTGAGAACATGGTACATACACCACTAGATATATATGGTAATATATTACATACCACACTAAATATATGTGAGAACATGGTACATACCCCACTAGATATATATGGTAATATATTACATACCACACTAAATATATGTGAGGACATGGTACATACCCCACTAGATATATATGGTAATATATTACATACCACACTAAATATATGTGAGGACATGGTACATACCCCACTAGATATATATGGTAATATATTACATACCACACTAAATATATGTGAGAACATGGTACATACCCCACTAGATATATATGGCAATATATATTACATACCACACTAAATATATGTGAGAACATGGTACATACCCCACTAGATATATATGGTAATATATTACATACCACACTAAATATATGTGAGAACATGGTAAATACCCCACTAGATTTATATGGTATTATATTACATACCACACTAAATATATGTGAGAACATGGTACATACCCCACTAGATATATATGGTAATATATTACATACCACACTAAATATATGTGAGAACATGTTACATACCCCACTAGATATATATGGTAATATATCTTACATACCACACTAAATATATGTGAGAACATGGTACATACCCCACTAGATATATATGGTAATATATTACATACCCCACTAGATATATATGGTAATATATTACATACCACACTAAATATATGTGAGAACCTGGTACATACCACACTATATATATGTGGTAATATATTACATGCCACACTAAATATATGTGAGAACATGGTACATATCGATGGAGTATTTACTGAATTTACCAATCGCTGCTCTGTACTCACACGCCCTAGTTTGACCCCTGGTATACACCAACAAAGGTTAATAGTTAGACTTAGCCTAGCTTGTTATACCGGAAGTTGCACTGTCCTTGGCCCTGATCCACAAAGCGTTCGTAGCGTTACGACCTGTCGTAGCTCTATTAGTCTATCATAGGCTTACGAATCGTAGCTCTACGAACCTTTTGTGGATCAGGGCCTAGATTTTCGAAGCTCTCTTAGCGCTAAGATAGTCGTAAGTTAATGGTAATGTATGGCACTTACGACTATCTTAACGTTAAGAGGGCTTCGAAAATCTAGGCCCTGGACTAGATTTTCGAAGCTCTCTTAGCGCTAAGATAGTCGTAAGTTAATGTTAACGTATGGCACTTACGACTATCTTAGCGCTAAGAGGGCTTCGAAAATCTAGGCCCTGGACTCTGGAGCATAGCGGTATATTATGTAGACATAGTTTAACCCGGTACGGGGCTAACGCCCCCAGTGTCAGGTGTGATGAGACCTTGATGATGTTGACGTGGGTAGTCCCTGACCGACTTGTGAATGAATGCAGTGAGCCATCTGACATGATGTCGAGGATTATTAACATGTTATTTACTGCCAACACACTACATAACAATCAGATATATACCATGCACATTGAAGTCCGATTTCCTCAGCAGTACAATCATATGAAAGCCTTATTTGGTTCAGGTATGGATACACCTTTCTGTTTGTGGAGCTGAGCAGACCATAACACACTGTCTCCATGCGACCAGGTAGATCGGAAATGCGAATGTCTTTACTGCATTGTAGTTCTATGAACACATTGTATTTTACACAGGTGGACGTGTTTACTTCAGGTGTATATCAGGGGTCAATCGTTTAATACCTTTGGGATGCGAACACGCGTGATTAGTTACTAACGAATATTTTACTTAGAGCTGATACAACAATTTGATCAACGTAATTTCTCTTCACAAAACATATTTGTCCAGGACTCCAGTCTTCAACTTAATATGTAAAACAAAAGAAATGATTAGACCAGGTGATTAACCTCCCAGAAGGTTAACAAGTTCACTTCGCTCCCCTTCTGACATTAAACACGAAGACGCGTACGTGCGTACACACGTTCGCACGCACTCACTGCCGAGGGCGCATTGCAGGAGAGTTTCATTGTAAGATTAAAATAATATTTAGATATGACAAACCCAGATGAAGTCGGGCGGGCTCTTTGGGCAGACCACTAGTTTCGTGGTAAGATAAAGCACGACATGTTGAGCACATCGCTGATGAGAGCATAAGGAAATTTGAAAATGGACATAAATATATACATTTTATATATGTATATATATATATATATTGCTGATTTATGCACTTTGTGTAAATTTCTCTTGCGTTCTCTTGCGGTGTTTTCAAGGTGACAAGGTCAGATAAGGTTTGTCTGGTGCAATACATTTCTCCATGCAATGTTTGCAGGCTTTTTAGACTGTTGTCTAATGTTTTCACTGATGTAAGATATTATCAAGACAAATACTTCTGCTCTGGCGACAACTGAAATGCTAGCAACCAAAGAGCTCGCTCATCACATATCCATTCTATTATGGCAAAAGGAGATTCAGTATACTGGATAATCGAGGCTGACCGGATGTTGCGTCACAGTGTCCCTAGAGCCTCGTTTTAGGTACACATTTTTTGTCCCGGGAAAACCGCAGTTGTTGACGTCGTGTTTCTAGAAACCACAGGTCTAGTGTTCCAGTAAATGTCTTAATGGACATAATATATATTTGATTTATGGCTCTTGTGTAAATGTCTCTTGCGTTGGCTGCAATAAGGACATGATGTTTCATGATGGCCCCATATATATTCGTGAAATTGTGTATAAACCTCAGACAAGAGATCAACTTGTAGCATTTATATCATTTCAGTTTTCAAGCCGACCAGTTCAGATCAGGTTTGTCTGGAGCAAAACATTTTCTCCATGCAATGTTTGCCGGGCGAGGTAGGACTGGCGTCTATCGTTTTCACAGAAGTAAAATATTATTGAGACAAATTCTTGTGTACTGGCGAAAACTGAAATACTTGAAATCAACGAGCTCGGATATCATATATCCATTCTAGTTTCTCAAAAGGAAATTCAGTATACTGGATAATTGAGGCTGATCCGATGTTGCGTCACAGTGTCCCCAGAGTCTCTTTTTAGACACACGGCTTTATTGCCGTAAAACCGCAGATGTGGGAGTCATGTTTGTAGAAAAACCACAGCCCTAGAGCTCCAGTAAATACCTTATGTCTAATACCGATCTGTGTTGACGCACCACACGTTTATCTGACCTGTCGCTGTGTTTACCAATCAGGTAGAGGTTGAACCTGGGCGTTGTGTGTACATACCGCTTGATATTCATGCAGTTTGCCAGGACATTTTATACCTTCAGTCAACATCAAAGCTTGTCACATTATGTAGAACATGTGTGATTACCGACCTGTCAGCCATATTTTATCTATATGAACGCTTTAGGTAAATAATCAAGTCTGGACCAGATAATTAAGTGATTCGCATCATGAACATCGATCTAGGCAGTTGTGCACGACATGTAAGGGGAGGGCGCAGCTAAGCCCGACGTAGTGTGTTACGCCTGACGTAAGCTACGCCCAACATGTGCATACGGCCACTGGTTAGAATTGATCATGATGTTAATCACTGTATTGCCTGGTCCCAGATTCGATTATTTACCTTTAGAATACAGCACCACAACTTCTCGTGAGGACGATCTCTGCTGTAGGTCACGTGTCGTTAAGACAAGCAACCAGTTTGTGAGAACCCGTCGGACGCGAACCCGCAACCCTCGGATTGTTAGCTCGACAGCTAACCGACTGAGCTACGTCCACACTGTTGCACAATGTGCAATTTTTTTTATCGAGTCATTCCTGTGACGTCACGGAAATGAACGGAAAGAGTCGAATAGGTCACGGACAATTACGAAGGTTACGGGTAGACTTGGTGTCTCGTGATTTTTATCTACGGACAATTGCCGAATGGATCCGATGCCATTTGGCACACTCGTCCCATTCCGTAATCTGCAAGATAACGTGTGGCGTGGAATGAGCCGATATGCCTCAAACTGAAAAGGGTTGTTGACGTCAGGCGTCAGACGTAGATTTCACGGTGCATGCATGAATGACGCGCTTTTATATAAATCGGTGATTTTGTGACAGAAAAGTGATGTAGGGAACACTGTAAGGATAATGTGGATCGCACTAAGGAACGAGGGAGACATGAGCATGTGTAGTGACGGCACGAGGGTGAGTTAGCCTTCGAATCATTACTGAACAAAATTTATGTTGCGTGTGAAAGAGGCTTGAGTGCAAATTCCAGGCCAATTTCAATTAGCCAAACATTTCTATATTAAACCATTTCATAGTGTACTTTCGACGTTTTTGGTTTCCCGTTTTTGTGTGAAAAAGAAGTATTAAAATGCAAAAAGGAAAAACAACAAATGGTACTCACGTATTACACCGGGCAAACTATATTGGATTAGGCCCTTAACCCTAACCCCTAAACCCTAAACCCTCATCCCTAACCCTAACCCCTTGAAATAATCCTAATAAATAGAATGCATTGACCGAACCGGCAGTATTGAAATGCAAAAGGAAAAACAACAAATGGTACTCACGTATTACACCGGACATGTACCTACTATATTGGATTAGGTCCCTAACCCTAAACCCTCAGCCCTAAGCCCTAACCCTAACCCCTTGAAATAATCCTAATAAATAGAATGCATTGAACGAACCGGCACAAACATGACTGACGTGTCCAGTGTAATGCATTTTTACCACTTCGAAAAATAAATACTAATAAAAAACGTTTCTATGTAATGGTGCAAATTACTGAATGACAAAAAATATATATGTATGTCAGTTCACATTGGTAAATCATTTAGACTTAATAGTTACTAGTACTTAGAAACCGAAATATAAAATATATTTACATAATTTAAATAATTACATTGACGAAAATTGCGAATAATGGAATATATATAATATAGACCGGTGTAACGCATTCTCGCTAAATTTAAAAAATACAAACTACAATAATACACAAAACATAACACCTCAGCACCCCGTAATACAAATAAATATCAGCGTATTAGTGCAAAAAGAAAAATATTTCAAACTGGTGCTTGCAATAAATTGCGCATCCGCCAGGTTACAACTACTGGAAACTCTCAACATCGTTGGGCTTATGCAATGACATAGCTTGTAGAGATGAAACACCAGTGAGCGGAGCTTATACGCACTCGCAGAGCTAGACAACCGTGTTGCCATGCAGGCGTCATAGGGCATTGTTTCGAGAACGTGCTTTCGAACAAAATCACATTATATTACGTAAAAGGGTATTATGACGTATTTTTAAAGTTACTGGTGCTGTATTCTAAAGGTAGGCCGATTATTTTCAGACCGCGGCCATAAGGCTGGAAGATTGCTGAGCGTGGCGCTAGACGACAAACAAACTACTAGCTAGACAACAAACTACTAAACTACTACTACTGCTACTACTACTACTACTGCTACTGCTGCTACTGCTACTATCTTACGCTGCTCTTATGAATATCCTATCAATGTCAATGCGGGGAACACAAAAATGGGCTTCACACACTGTGGAGAGTCAGTCAATGTTATAGCTACTCACAGGAAAATCAGTCAATGTTTTAGCTACTACCATGAGAGTCAGTCAGTGTAATTACTACTACCATAAGAGTTAGTCAGTGTAATAACTACTACCAGGAGAGTCGTTATTATAGCGATTACCAGGAGAGTCAGTCAGTGTAATAACTACTACCATGAGAGTCAGTCAGTATTATAGCGACTACCATGAGAGTCAGCCAGTGCTTTAGCTACTATCAGGAGAGTCAGTCAGTGTTATAGCTTCTATCAGGAGAGCCAGTCAATGTTATAGCTACTACCAGGAGAGTCAGTCAGTGTTATAGCTACTACCAGAGATTCAGTGATATAGCTACTACCAGGGGAGTTCAGTGTTATAGCTACTTCAGTGTTAGTGTTATAGCTACTACCAGGAGAGTCAGTCAGTGTTATAGCTACTACCAGGAGAGTCAGTCAGTGTAAGCTAACTACTCCCGTGAGAGAGTCACCAGGAGTCAGTCAGTGTTATAGCTACTACCAGGAGAGTCAGTCAGTGTAATAGTTACTAAGAGGGGAGTCATTCCAGTGTTATAGTTACTACCAGGAGAGTCAGTCAGTGTTATAACTACTACCATGAGAGTCAGTCAGTGTTATAGCTACTACCAGGAGAGTCAGTCAGTGTTATAGCTACTACCAGGAGAGTCAGTCAGTGTTATAGCTACTACCAGGGGAGTCAGTCAGTGTTATAGTTACTACCAAGAGAGTCGGTCAGTGTTATAGCTACTACCAGGGGAGTCAGTCAGTGTTATAGCTACTACCAGGGGAGTCAGTCAGTGTTATAGCTACTACCAGGGGAGTCAGTCAGTGTTATAGCTACTACCAGGGTTATAGAGTCAGTCAGTGTTATAGCTACTACCAGGGGAGTCAGTCAGTGTTATAGCTACTACCAGGAGAGTCAGTCAGTGTTATAGCTACTACCAGGGGAGTCAGTCAGTGTTATAGCTACTACCAGGGGAGTCAGTCAGTGTTATAGCTACTACCAGGAGAGTCAGTCGATGTTATAGCTACTACCAGGAGATTCATTCAGTGTTATAGCTACTACCAGGGGAGTCAGTCAGTGTTATAGCTACTACCAGGAGATTCAGTCAGTGTTATAGCTACTACCAGGGGAGTCAGTCAGTGTTATAGCTACTACCAGGAGAGTCAGTCGATGTTATAGCTACTACCAAGAGAGTCAGTCGATGTTATAGCTACTACCAAGAGAGTCAGTCAGTGTTATAGCTACTACCAGGAGAGTCAGTCAGTGTAATAACTACTACCGTGAGAGTCATTCAGTGTAATAACTACTACCAGGAGAGTCAGTATTATAGCGACTACCAAGAGAGTCGGTCAGTGTTATAGCTACTACCATGAGAGTCAGTCAGTGTTATAGCTACTATCAGGGGAGTCAGTCAGTGTTATAGCTACTACCAGGAGAGTCAGTCAATGTTATACCTACTACCAGGGGAGTCAGTCAGTGTTATAGCTACTACCAGGGGAGTCAGTCAGTGTTATAGCTACTACCAGGGGAGTCAGCCAGTGTTATAGCTACTACCAGGGGAGTCAGTCAGTGTTATAGCTACTACCAGGAGAGTCAGTCGATGTTATAGCTACTACCAGGGGAGTCAGTCGGTGTTATAACTTTAACTGCAACTAGGAAGTTACATTATCGATGGAATATGACGCTCCTAGTCATCTGAGGCGACCAGTGAAGTATGCGACGACACTCACTTCCTCATAGCGGTGTACAAATAGTACCTGGTAGACATATAGCCATACAGTAGCGTCTCCTGACCCCAGGTAGAGTTTTCTAAAGTTGTACCGACTAGTACAGCTCGTGCAGGTAATGCTTGGTGCAGATAAACAATGAACACGTACCAGTACTGAGATAAACATCATACTTATTTCTCCGACAACTCAGTGTAAGAAATAGCACGACAAACATGGCTGAGCTCAAGATCGATAGTGTTTCACGTATAAAGTCATTCAATGTTTAAGACGTCCCCTATAAAAGCCCAGGAGCTAATTACGGAATATAGCACCTTCTCATTTAAAATTGGCTGTCTAATATGTTTTGGACTCTCTTACCTCGATTTGACCTGGTAAGTTGCTATAAGTGAGAAAAAACATTAAGATTCGTGTTTTAAATAAATCTTCAGGACCCCATACCAATGACCATTGTTAGAGCCAAACTATATCGATGCTCTTAGAGGAAAGAAATGTCTCTCACTCATGTATAAATATATTGGTATCAGTTGATCGTGGTTATTTGATCCCTTTGAAATGCTGTACGCTGCGTATGTTTACTACTTATCCACATCATGTCCCATGTCCATCTATAACGAAATTACACATCACGAAAGTAAAGTTTTAGGTTGACTTTAACAGGTATACCACAGGTTGACTTTAACAGGTATATCACAGGTTGACTTTAACAGGCATACCTCTCACAATCTCAGTCGACTGCGTTTAAACTGTTGGCCATTCGACAAAATCGTGCATTTCAAGACATTCACAACAATGTCAGTGTAATCTGTGGCTGGGACCACACGTCAACAATCTATGTGTCTTGTAACAATCTAAACACAGATTCTTTCCTTTCTGTCGTTAATGTATACATTGTAAATAAACATAGATGTACATCAAAGGGTGGGGGTATTGTAAGTTGTAATAACTTTTGCCAGATCTTTCTTGAGGATAAGATAAGTTTTAACTGAAGAGTAGGACATAAAACAAAGCTGAAATTGAGGAAACAACTAAAATGAGAAAACAAATAAAGTATACTATATACTCTATAGTATAGTAGTACTCTATACTAATTAACACATCCACTGTATTAAGTGCCTGAGCTCTTATTAATTCAGCAAACTCTCAGACCCGGCACCTATTGAAGACCCGGCGCTTAAAGTTTCAACGGATATATATATAGATTTTATTAGTATTAGTAAATACCATTAGTATTCTATTTGAAAACTCCTTTGTAAACATGTGGCACACCCGGCGCTTATTAGAGACCCGGGGCTTATTGGAGACCCGGCGCTTATTAGAGACCCGGGGCTTATTGGAGACCCGGCGCTTATTAGAGACCCGGCGCTTATTAGAGACCCGGGGCTTATTGGAGACCCGGCGCTTATTAGAGATCCGGCGCTTATTGGAGACCCGGCGCTTATTAGAGACCCGGCGCTTATTAGAGACCCGGCGCTTATGGGAGACCCGGGGCTTATTAGAGACCCGGCGCTTATTAGAGACCCGGGGCTTATTGGAGACCCGGCGCTTATTAGAGATCCGGCGCTTATTGGAGACCCTGCGCTTATTTCTTGAACAGTTGCTTTAACCCCGGCACCTATTGGAGGCCGGCGCTAACGGTAAGTTAGTTGGGTGGGACTGTTATGCATAAAAAATAGGGTAATTCACGTGCTCGCTGACAGCCTGACAAGCGTAGTGTCTTTTCCTCACTGTCGACGGGGTATTGTGTGGGTACATTCTTTGTTCGTGTTGCACAATGTTTAACTTCATGTTACACTTCCTGGATCTTGGGGTGCTAGGTACACAAACTGACTGACCTTGCACAGGGATTTATCTGCATCTGCTCCGAGCCCGATAAGACGAACGGTGGTAAAGTTTGGTTAAAAAATATCTCGATTTCTCAGAAATTAGAGTTTTGGTTTTTACCGAGTTAAGCAATATTCCAGCAATATCACGGCGGGGGACCCGGGTCTTCGGCGTGGAGAGCGAACGCCTTAACCACTAGACTACCCCACCACCCCCTCTCTCCGAAATTTAGAACAGTAACAAAATCAAACTTTCTACAATAAAGTCGGTTCGTTTAGAATCCTTTACAAATCTCTGGTTGTCACTGGATGGGTACCCTTGTTAGGAGTCGGGGAAGAATCCAGGGACCGATTTCACAAAGCGAACTTAAAGCCATTATCTTTTTCTTGAACTAAAGGTCTTCAAGGCGCTTTGAGGGACTGGGCACAGTATCAACTGCTTGACGTTGGTGTCGCCTTGTCGAAATGATTATCGAGTCGACTGGGTCTGTGACCAGAATACCCTTCCACCAAGCAGCCTTGGCACCTCGGCAGTCGTACGCCTGTGTTAAAATGTCGGGGTGAAGATCGCCTTAGTACTGAGATCGCTAACAATTTGTACAACGACCCCATGGTTTATTGTTTGTCCGTTGTTGCTAAAGTTCGATAACTGATACTTGCAGACAATCGGGATGTAATATCAGTTCGACATTAAACATCATTGACAACATACTCAATCAGTTTCTAATTTACTTCATAACGCACAGTGCTGTTGGCTGATAACAATGACATTTCAACCGTCTTGTTTATCCTCTTATCTGTATCCTTCCGTCTTCGTTAGGTAACGGAATAGTGAGGTTATCGTGATGAAGTGTCTGAGATAAGGACAGCCTGCTTTGTTATTTTGACTGTTCAGATCAGGCGCTCGACAAAGTGTGTGTGTGTGTCACCTCTGTGTGTCAATGTGGTCTCGGAAGAATCACCCTGAATATAGCCACTCTTTGTGGTTAATGTATGCTTAAAAGCACAAGTTAGGTTATTGGTCAGCTTCTTCCAAATACTAAACATTATCGAGTAGTTTTTGTGGACCACTCTCCTGTTTATGACGTAATCATCTAGCAGCTGTCATGCCGACGTAGATAAGGCCGGCGGACCAGGAAGAGGTCACCGACGTCACCCGACACTCTCTACCTGTCATTCTTTGTTGTGTTCCTACAGGTAGACAGACGGAGCCATGGGTGTTTTAGTCGGATGCAGTCGGATCTTTCTGGTCATCATCAACGGTATTTTTGCGGTATGTATGCAGATCAACAGTGAGTTATTCCCCGTGCATGTGAACGACGTGTGTTACCATGGTTACGTGACGATATAACGTTAACGATTATCCGACCTGCTGGGCGATATACGACGATATATGTGAATAACGTGTATCGCGATGATAACTAGACCATGTGATGTGTGCGATAAGAGTTATTTTCATATACCGATGCATCATATATGGACCATTTTGCACATACAATACTGGCTGTCGGCACATGTCCATATTGACCACCCGGGCCGAAAATGCATATCAGTCATATCAGCCCTAGGGCCGAAAATCTATATCAACCATATCACCCCTAGGGCCGAAAGTCTATATCGGCCGTATTGCAGGGTTACTTAACTAACATACGCAAACGAAACTCGCTGAGTACATCACGTGTGCCTTGCTTCTCTTATATGTCTTCAGGGAAAAAGGACTCCAAAAGTTACCTCCCTTAGTTCATCATGCTCGTGTATACAGATGCAGTCACTGCACATCAACACTTTAAAAGTGATTCTTACTTTAATAATGAAGTCGGAATAGAAGCAAGTACTGTCTCACTACTTGTAAAATCTGCGAACTCGTAGAGGTTTGCTGCAGTTTCTAGTAGCAGGCAGTGTCGTGTTCAAGTCCTTCCGGCTATAACACTGATATAAAATGAAAAATATGCATATATATTTATATCGAAAAAAATATAAGTTTCAGTGTATTGAGTTTATTTGGTAATTTCTTTCCAGAAAGAGAGTAATTCTGTTCGCAAGATGCCATCGACAGACAGTAAATGTACGGTTTTCACGCTTATACTATTGAAACCCACAACGCCGGTTTACGTAGGGGATTTGTAAAGCGATTACAAAAGTATACAACATTTTTACCCAGGATTTAAACATATTTTCATCAATTTGTAAATCGTTCTAACGATCTGTGTGTGTCCGTGTAGGTGATCGGGTTGGTGTTCCTGGTGGCGGGATGTATCGTGAGGTTCGGGTCAGACATACTGGACCCCTACCTCCAGGATCTATACACAGCCCTCCAGCGGTTCATGGAACAGGCGGGGGGACTCAGTGGATCTCTCCAACTTCAACCTCGGCGACTACCTTAAAGACGCCACCCTCGCCCTGATCCTCCTCGGCGTCTTCTTCTTCATCATCGGCATCTTCGGCTGCATCGGCGGCTGCTGCAAAGTCCGCTGTATGTTGATAGTGGTGAGTGTATGTGTGTGATGCCCGTATGTTGACATATACAATATTTCATCGATGTAACGCCAGTCTGTAAATAACGAGGCGCGGACCAGATAAACCAGTGACGGACCTAATGAGCACCGTCCTGTGCAACCGGGATACGGTGACACGTCACAGCCAAATTGCTTAATGATTTGACAATTCATTGAGTCGAATCCGACTACCGCAGGTCGTCGGGACCAATTCGAAGCCAGCTGGAACTAGGTCGGTGGACACTGTTCTTACCAATGGTTCCATGGGTTAGTATTGGTCCAAACCCTCGCTCTGCTGCAACTGGAAGGCCGAATTGGATTTTTAAACTTTGATATTTAAGAAGAACCCCGTTTTGTCTATTATCTAAAGCAGTTATATGCAAGTTCCCCGGGTGCTTTTCCAGAATACAAAATGGGTTTCTAACAAAATATTGTTTCATAAATATGATTATGATCACTGATTCTTTTATGTTGATGTTTAGAAACAGCGTGGTGTACTTCATGATATGTCATGTTATATTTCCAGTACGCAGTCTTGATCAGCCTCATCGTCCTAGCAGAGGTTCTGTTTGTCATACTCCTCTTCACCATCAGAGACACGGTACGCACAGAGTTACTTCCCTTGGTTCCTCCTCGCATTATTTTATACATATGAAACCAGCGTCACTGCGAGAGTGATAAATCTGACAGGTTTAATACTGCTGTTCCAATTGGATGTCATGCTTGTCTGCCAATGTTCCATGAACCATTATATCAGCCGGTCAGACTGAACCTTGCCTTAAGTGCAAGTTGTCATGAAACACTTGTTCAGACAGGTATACCTTGAGCCTTCGGTCCTCTCAGCTAACAGAACAAGCATAAACAAACAAACAAACAAACAAATTCAAAAGAAATCACTTTATTTGTAGAGGGGACAGTGTTGGCCGAGCTGTAGAATGCAGAGTTACGTCCCTTGGCTCCTCCAGAAACTGGTCTGCTGGTTACACAACCAGGCTATGTTTCTAGGTTTCCCATCACTCTACCAGTATCGGTTTACACACCAGCTGTAAGGTCTAAGGCCACCTTCAGAGCTTACCACACAAAGCTTGTGAGATGACAACTTGCACTTGTGTTTTGTAGGTGGACGACAACATCAAAGGGCCAATGAAGACATCAATCACAGATAGCTACGGAGGCTTCAACAGCACCGACCTGGTGTCCCTCGGCTGGAACTTCGCTATGGTCAATGTGAGTACCCCACTGACCTAATATGCCACACTGTTTCGATCCACAAACATTTTGTAGCATTACGACCTATCACAACACTGTAGTGTAGTTCGCTTACGATACGAGGGCTGAAGGATCCAGTTTCATACTACAGCACTACGTTACTACACCATACATCACTATACTACAGCACTACGTTACTACACCATACATCACTATACTACAGCACTACGTTACTACACAATACATCACTATACTACAGCACTACGTTACTACACCATACATCACTATACTACAGCACTACGTTACTACACTACACTATGTTACTACACACTACATCACTATACTACAGCACTAAGTTACTACACCATACATCACTATACTACAGCACTATGTTACTACACAATACATCACTATACTACAGCACTGTTACTACACAATACATCACTATACTACAGCACTACGTTACTACACCATACATCACTATACTACAGCACTATGTTACTACACCATACATCACTATACTACAGCACTACGTTTACACCATACACACACATACCATCACTATACTACAGCACTGCATACATCACTATACTACAGCACACCCTACACATCACTATACTACAGCACTACGTTACTACACCATACATCACTATACTACAGCACTACGTTACTACACCATACATCACTATACTACAGCACTACGCTTACTACACCATACATCACTATACTACAGCACTGCGCTACTACACCATACATCACTATACTACAGCACTACGTTACTACACCATACATCACTATACTACAGCACTACGTTACTACACCATACATCACTATACTACAGCACTACGTTACTACACCATACATCACTATACTACAGCACTACGTTACTACACCATACATCACTATACTACAGCATTACGTTACAGCACCGTGTATCAGTATACTACATTAGTATTCTACAACACTATGCTATAATTCTTTGCTCCAGCACCATACATGTATAGTATGACCAGAAATTATTGAGAATTTTAGGAATATGTTTAATTGGATTTCTAGTATAAACAACCTTGACCAGCTATCAAGTGATTGGTTTCATTCAAGAGAGATTACTCCGTTAATCCTTTTTCATTAGCTTGTGAACAGTTATCCCCCTTTGTTTACCTGCTAGCAGACGACATTTTCAGTGATCCTCAGCATGGATAATTTAGAGAAGAGGAAGTTGATTGAGTATTATAACAAGGACATAAGATCAGCTAAAGTGATTTCAAGTAGAATAGGCATCCCTTTGCCCACTGTTTATAGTGTTTTGAAAAATATTGCAAATGGATATGGCATTGAGCACCAGGGAGGCGCAGGTAGGCCCAGAAAATTGACTGTCGGTGACAGGAGGCGGCTTGGTATTCTTGTTTCTAAAAACAAACGACGGGGTTTAGAAAACTTAAGGCTGGATATGATTGATAGAGGAACTGTGGCTGTCTGTAAGGAGACAATTAGAACTGAGCTGCATGCAATGGGTTATCAGAAAAGTCGAGGAATTCTATCACCGATCATGAAACCTGAACAAAAGGAGCGAAGGTTGAACTGGTGCTTACATCATAGAAATATTAACTGGGACAATGTGATTTCCTCAGATGAAAGTTCTGTGTGGCTGTTTCCTAATACACTTAAATTCTGGATCAAACAAACTGAAAAACCTTTGAATCAGCGCCCAAAGTACAGTCCGAAATTTAACGTGTGGGGTGGCATATCTGTGTTAGGGGCAACGTCCCTCTGTGTATTTGAAGGGAATATGAACAGTGAGCGGTACACAGATATTCTCGAGGGACATTTACTTCCATCTGCTCACGTGTTCTATGGAAATTTTGCAGCAGGACAACGACCCAAAATATCGTTCAAAGCATTCACAGGCCTGGTTTCGGACCCAAAAGACATTATTAGACTGGCCAAGCTATAGCCAATAAATCCAATAGAAAATGTTTGGAGACTTAGGTAGGAAAGTGTCGATAAGAAAAATCTGACAAATATTGCTGAAATGAAAGAAGAGGTGGTCCGATATTGGGACAGCATGGACCACGACTTTCTAACTTATTTGATCAGTAGTATGCCCCGCCGCATTGAAGCCTGCATTGCTGCTCATGGTGACTTGGCAGATTACTAACTGTTCACCCAGTGATAAATCTACAAATTCAACTGCCTGAGTCCCGGGACTCACTGAGCTGAATAACTATGAGTCCCTCAGAACTTTTATGAGTCCTTAACAAAAATTAATGCCACAAATATTATTCAAACTGGTTTATTGTTACTATAGGTTGCACAGGTGAGTCTGACCGGTCTGGGATATTTCTGCATTTAGCATCTTGTGTCATACCATTTTCAGTACATAGGTTACAAAATATCAAATCACCTTTCCTGTCATAAGTCAGCCATAACCGGTGAATAATCGGCCAACCTGACTGAAAGGTCCTAACTTTGTGTTTTCTGACAGTATCTATCTGGGCAGCATGTGGATTGCTATATTATAAAAATAACAGCAGAGCTCTTCATGACCTTTGACAAGCAAATGTTTTCTTTTACTAGAAAAATAAAAAGGTTACTAGCCAAACCCATGTAATTTCACTGTAATATTTTGTGAATAATGTTCTACAATTCAAACCAAAGTTTTGCTTTGTTTCTTCACTCTGTTCATTGATTCAAAAACAAATTACATCAAAAGAAATATGCCAACTGGAAGCCAATTTAACAAGTATGAACACAAATAGTAACTGTCTTATTATATCATAAATGTCATCATAATTATAAATGAAATGATTCATTTATATGATTACTTTTCCAGGACTTGAGATTCAGAACCTTAAACAACAGAATGACATTCTTTTTTAGCAGAACTTTAACTCTGTCAAATGTCACTTTCACTTTCAAATTACACGCAGATAGATTTAACAGTCGTTCAGCTACTGACTAAAGCTACCTGCTTTTCTCTAACTGGTACTGAGAGCTCAGATTTTGGATTCAGAGTCACAATGTTCATTGACCAATCAGATTGTCTTGATAAACCTCATTTGCATATCGCTTACCTCCCTTAGCTTGTTTGTGTCTATTTATAGAGAGTAAAACTAGGTTAGTAGTTTTGCACATGCTCGAGCAATGAATCTTGGGATCTCATTTGCATACCGCTTACCTCCCTTGGTGTGACCTAGATGTCTATTTTTGGAAACGAGGAAATGAACTTGATATCATGACGAATGAAAGCTGTGATCGTTTTAAAAATAATGTGTACTTATAAGCTCACGTCATTTGTTTGAGAATGGAAGTTAATCTACGAAGATTTAGCTATGTATACTTTGATATTGCCTCTCCACAAAAATAAACATTAGTGTTTCATCAAAAGCTTGCGTCGAAGGGGACGCACATGTAAAAAAAATGTGAGTCCTGTCAGAATTTATTGCGTCAGAGACGCGGGACGCGGGGGTAGATTTATCCCTGTTCACCTGTCTTTGAATCTGGAGTTATGTTCTGCTAATATTCACATTTAATACGTGAGTAATGTGTGAAAAAAAATAAAAATTACAATCTCAAATTCTCAATAATCTCTGGTTGTACTGTATGTTATTTTCTACATCACTTTACTACAACCTTAACAATATACTGCAACACTATGCTACATCACCTTACTACAACCTTAACACTATACTGCAACACTATGCTACATCACTTTACTACAACCTTAACACTATACGGCAACACTATGCTATAACAGTGTACTACAACCTTAACACTATACTGCAACACTATGCTACATCACCTTACTACAACCTTTACACTATACTGCAACACTATGCTACATCACTTTACTACAACCTTAACACTATACGGCAACACTATGCTATAACAGTGTACTACAACCTTAACACTATACTGCAACACTATGCTACATCACCTTACTACAACCTTAACACTATACGGCAACACTATGCTATAACAGTGTACTACAACCTTAACACTATACGGCAACACTATGCTACATCACCTTACTACAACCTTAACACTATACTGCAACACTATGCTACATCACTTTACTACAACCTTAACACTATACGGCAACACTATGCTATAACAGTGTACTACAACCTTAACACTATACTGCAACACTATGCTACATCACTTTACTACAACCTTTACACTATACTGCAACACTATGCTACATCACTTTACTACAACCTTAACACTATACGGCAACACTATGCTATAACAGTGTACTACAACCTTAACACTATACTGCAACACTATGCTACATCACCTTACTACAACCTTAACATTATACTGCAACACTATGCTACATCACTTTGCTACAACCTTAACACTATACGGCAACACTATGCTATAACAGTGTACTACAACCTTAACACTATACTGCAACACTATGCTACATCACTTTACTACAACCTTAATACTATACTGCAACACTATGCTACATCACCTTACTACAACCTTTACACTATACGGCAACACTATGCTACATCACTTTACTACAACCTTAACACTATACGGCAACACTATGCTATAGCAGTGTACTACAACCTTAACACTATACTGCAACACTATGCTACATCACCTTACTACAACCTTAACACTATACGGCAACACTATGCTACATCACTTTACTACAACCTTTACACTATACTGCAACACTATGCTACATCACTTTACTACAACCTTAACACTATACGGCAACACTATGCTATATCACTTTACTACAACCTTAACACTATACTGCAACACTATGCTACATCACTTTACTACAACCTTAACACTATACTGCAACACTATGCTACATCACTTTACTACAACCTTTACACTATACTGCAACACTATGCTACATCACTTTACTACAACCTTAACACTATACGGCAACACTATGCTATAACAGTGTACTACAACCTTAACACTATACTGCAACACTATGCTACATCACCTTACTACAACCTTAACACTATACTGCAACACTATGCTACATCACTTTACTACAACCTTTACACTATACTGCAACACTATGCTACATCACTTTACTACAACCTTAACACTATACGGCAACACTATGCTATAACAGTGTACTACAACCTTAACACTATACTGCAACACTATGCTACATCACCTTACTACAACCTTTACACTATACTGCAACACTATGCTACATCACTTTACTACAACCTTAACACTATACGGCAACACTATGCTATAACAGTGTACTACAACCTTAACACTATACTGCAACACTATGCTACATCACCTTACTACAACCTTAACACTATACTGCAACACTAAGCTACATCACTTTGCTACAACCTTAACACTATACGGCAACACTATGCTTTAACAGTGTACTACAACCTTAACACTATACTGCAACACTATGCTACATCACCTTACTACAACCTTAATACTATACTGCAACACTATGCTACATCACTTTACTACAACCTTAACACTATACTGCAACACTATGCTACATCACTTTACTATAACCTTAACACTATACTGCAACACTATGCTATAACACTGTACTACTACAGCACTTCCATACTGCACTTTAACCATCTGGCTTTACTACAAAACTTTACTACAGTCAAATGTGTATACTACAACACCATATAGAACTATGGAAGTACCCATGTTCGTGTTTACATCGTGTGTGTGTGCGCTCGTGCTTTTGTGCATGCGTGTGTGCGCGTGAGCGTGCGCGTGCATGTGTTTGTGTAGTTCACCCCATATGCGTCTATAGTTCACCCCATATTTGCGCTCACAGTTCACAGTTTGTGCAGTTCACCCCATATTTGTATATATAGTTCACCCAGTATGTGTGTATCGTTCACATCACGTGTTATTGTGTTTCAGTTTAAATGCTGCGGAGTAGACAACTACACGGATTTCCAGAGTGCAAAGAAGTGGAATAATGAATATACACCAAAACAAACTAACAACACCTTTACCCTACAAGCCCCCATCGCCTGCTGCAAACTGAATGGAACTTTCCCCAACATACAGCTGCCGTCAGACTTCACGTGTGCCACAGACCCGACATCAGCACTGTCCAATATAGACAAGGTAGTGTAATAACCATCTCATAGATAGACAAGGTAGTGTAACAACCATCTCATAGATAGACAAGGTAGTGTAACAACCATCTCATAGATAGGCAAGGTAGTGTAACAACCATCTGATAGACAAGGTAGTGTAACAACCATCTCATAGATAGACAAGGTAGTGTAACAGCCATCTCATAGATAGACAAGGTAGTGTAACAACCATCTCATAGATAGGCAAGGTAGTGTAACAACCACCTCATAGATAAGCAAGGTAGTGTAACAACCATCTCATAGATAGGCAAGGTAGTGTAACAACCTCCAGGTAGTGTAACAACCATCAGACAAGATAAGCAATAGACAAGGTAGTGTAACAACCATCTCATAGATAGACAAGGTAGTGTAACAACCATCTCATAGATAGACAAGGTAGTGTAACAACCATCTCATAGATAGACAAGGTAGTGTAACAACCATCTCATAGATAGACAAGGTAGTGTAACAACCATCTCATAGATAGACAAGGTAGTGTAACAACCATCTCATAGATAGACAAGGTAGTGTAACAACCATCTCATAGATAGACAAGGTAGTGTAACAACCATCTCATAGATAGACAAGGTAGTGTAACAACCATCTCATCATAGATAGACAAGGTAGTGTAACAACCATCTCATAGATAGGCAAGGTAGTGTAACAACCATCTCATAGACAAGGTAGTGTAACAACCATCTCATAGATAGACAAGGTAGTGTAACAACCATCTCATAGATAGACAAGGTAGTGTAACAACCATCTCATAGATAGACAAGGTAGTGTAATAACCATCTCATAGATAGACAAGGTAGTGTAACAACCATCTCATAGATAGACAAGGTAGTGTAACAACCAACCATCTCATAGATAGACAAGGTAGTGTAACAACCATCTCATAGATAGACAAGGTAGTGTAACAACCATCTCATAGATAGACAAGGTAACCATCTCATAGATAGACAAGGTAGTGTAACAACCATCTCATAGATAGACAAGGTAGTGTAACAACCATCTCATAGATAGACAAGGTAGTGTAACAACCATCTCATAGATAGACAAGGTAGTGTAACAACCATCTCTCATAGATAGGCAAGGTAGTGTGTAACAAACAACCTCTCATAGATAGGCAAGGTAGTGTAACAACCATCTCATAGATAAGCAAGGTAGTGTAACAACCATCTCATAGATAGGCAAGGTAGTGTAACAACCATCTCATAGATAAGCAAGGTAGTGTAACAACCATCTCATAGATAGGCAAGGTAGTGTAACAACCATCTCATAGATAGACAAGGTAGTGTAATAACCATCTCATAGATAGGCAAGGTAGTGTAACAACCATCTCATAGATAGGCAAGGTAGTGTAACAACCATCTCATAGATAGGCAAGGTAGTGTAACAACCATCTCATAGATAGGCAAGGTAGTGTAACAACCATCTCATAGATAGACAAGGTAGTGTAACAACCATCTCATAGATAGACAAGGTAGTGTAACAACCATCTCATAGATAGACAAGGTAGTGTAACAACCATCTCATAGATAGACAAGGTAGTGTAACAACCATCTCATAGATAGACAAGGTAGTGTAACAACCATCTCATAGATAGGCAAGGTAGTGTAACAACCATCTCATAGATAGACAAGGTAGTGTAACAACCATCTCATAGATAGGCAAGGTAGTGTAACAACCATCTCATAGATAGGCAAGGTAGTGTAACAACCATCTCATAGATAGAGAGGTAGTAACAAGGTAGTGTAACAAGTGTAACAATCATCTCATAGATAGGCAAGGTAGTGTAACAACCATCTCATAGATAGACAAGGTAGTGTAACAACCATCTCATAGATAGACAAGGTAGTGTAACAACCATCTCATAGATAGACAAGGTAGTGTAACAACCATCTCATAGATAGACAAGGTAGTGTAACAACCATCTCATAGATAGACAAGGTAGTGTAACAACCATCTCATAGATAGACAAGGTAGTGTAACAACCATCTCATAGATAGACAAGGTAGTGTAACAACCATCTCATAGATAGGCAAGGTAGTGTAACAACCATCTCATAGATAGGCAAGGTAGTGTAATAACCATCTCATAGATAGACAAGGTAGTGTAACAACCATCTCATAGATAGACAAGGTAGTGTAACAACCATCTCAGAGATAGGCAAGGTAGTGTAGCGTCTCTCTCATAGATAGACAAGGTAGTGTAACGACTCTCTCATAGATAGACAAGGTAGTTTAACAACCATCTCATAGATAGGCAAGGTAGTGTAATAACCATCTCATAGATAGACAAGGAAGTGTAACAACCATCTCAAAGATAGGCAAGGTAGTGTAATAACCATCTCATAGATAGACAAGGAAGTGTAACAACCATCTCAAAGATAGACAAGGTAGTGTAACAGCCATCTCAGAGATAGGCAAGGTAGTGTAGCGACTGTCTCATAGATAGACAAGGTAGTGTAACGACTCTCTCATAGATAGACAAGGTAGTTTAACAACCATCTCATAGATAGGCAAGGTAGTGTAATAACCATCTCATAGATAGACAAGGAAGTGTAACAACCATCTCAAAGATAGACAAGGTAGTGTAACAGCCATCTGAGAGATAGGCAAGGTAGTGTAGCGTCTCTCTCATAGATAGACAAGGTAGTGTAACGACTCTCTCATAGATAGACATGGTAGTGTTACAACCATCTCATAGATAGACAAGGTAGTGTAACGACTCCCTCATAGATAGACAAGGTAGTGTAACAACCCTGAACATAACTAGAAGCAGCCCATGAATAAAGATCTAACTTTGTGTATTGTGTGAGCAAATTAAAATTTAATTTTATCGCAACATTTTTGTACGATATTATCGATAACACATTTTTCAACATTAACATTTTTTTCTGTCGACGACATTTCCGATTGTCAATCGTTTTAGCCAGCCCTAGAGATCACTGCATGTATGGTTATGGTGCTGACTTGTCTGGAAACACAATACTGGCAAGTCAGGGATTCGAACCCAGGACTAGTCGGCTCAGTACTCACATAATCTAACACACGTGATGCCCTGATCCCTGACCTGCTCACTATGGTTACTTGTTTTCCAGGGCTGCTACCAGGCTATCTGGGACATCATCAACGACAACAGCAACATCATAATCGGCGTTGGAGTGGGTGTCGTTGTTGTGGAGGTAAGCTGTAAACGTGTACTGGTCATTCGGAGGTTTAAAATGACCTTCACACCTGTCTGATAGCAAATGTTCAGTTATAATTAATATTAATGATAGGGTCGGGGTGAATTTTGTTTTCAGCACTGCACTTAGCATGAAATGTCACGTACTAACCAGATCCTCATTTGGTTGGAGGTTGGAGGTTGGAGGTTGGAGGTTGGAGGTTGGAGGATGGAGGATGGGGGATGGGGATGGAGGTTGGGGATGGAGGATGGAGGTTGGGGATAGAGGATGGAGGTTGGGGATGGGGATGGAGGTTGGGGGTTGGAGGATGGAGGTTGGGGGATGGAGGATGGAGGTTGGGGATGGAGGGTGGAGGTTGGGGGATGGAGGATGGAGGTTGGGGGATGAAGGATGGAGGTTGGGGGTTGGAGGATGGAGGTTGGGGGTTGGAGGATGGAGGTTGGGGGATAGTGGATGGAGGTTGGTGGTTGGAGGATGGAGGTTGGGGATGGAGGATGGAGGTTGGGGGTTGGGGATGGAGGTTGGGGTTGGAGGATGGAGGTTGGGGATAGTGGATGGAGGTTGGTGGTTGGAGGATGGAGGTTGGGGGATAGAGGATGGAGGTTGGGGGTTGGGGGATGGAGGTTGGGGGCTGGAGGATGGAGGTTGGGGATAGTGGATGGAGGTTGGTGGTTGGAGGATGGAGGTTGGGGATGGAGGATGGAGGATGGGGATGGAGGATGGAGGTTGGGGATAGAGGATGGAGGTTGGGGGTTGGGGATGGAGGTGGGGGCTGGGGTTTGAGGTTTGGGGATGAAGGATTGAGGTCAGGGATGGGGGTTTGGGGATGGGGGTTGGGGGTTGAGGTTGGCAAGTGGGGGTTGGGGGTTACAGAACAGTTCATAGTTAAGTACCTACGATGAGCCTCAACAGTGGCTTCGAATACCAGATTTATTGTTATAAGGGATGTTGTCTATATTAAATTTTACAGATTAAGATGACAAATGCAGCAGTTTGGGCGCACCTGACACAGTCAGGCTGTATTATTATTGTTATTGTCATTATTCAGTACCATACACCTGCATGGTACAGTTCTACTGCCTCTGTTACTAGCAATCTACCTCCAGCATCAGGCTGGCAACCTCTGATCATACTAGACTACTGGTTAAAGCGGAGTGAAGACCACCTCACTCACTCACTCACCCAGCCACTCACTCACTCCCTCACTCACTCACTCGCTCTCCCAGCCGCTCACTCACTCACTCACTCACTCACCCAGCCACTCACTCACTCCCTCACTCACTCACTCGCTCTCCCAGCCACTCACTCACTCACTCACACACTCACTCACTCACCCAGCCACTCACTCACTCCCTCACTCACTCACTCGCTCTCCCAGCCGCTCACTCACTCACTCACTCACTCACCCAGCCACTCATTCACTCACTCACTCGCTCTCCCAGCCACTCACTCTCTCCCTCACTCCCTCACTCGCTCACCCAGCCGCTCACTCACTCACTCACTCACCCAGCCACTCATTCACTCACTCACTGACTCTTTTCTTTCGCAGCTCCTGATGATCATCTTCGCCTGTATAGTGTGTTGTAAGGAGAAGAAGAAAAACGATGATTATGATTATGACTACTAATACAACTACCACAACGTCATCGTCATCATCATGAACAGCAGCTTCATCATGTTCTGTACTTCATCAACGTTTCAGCATTCGTTAACGATCTGACTAGTGCATATGAGTGTCCGTGCGTCCATTGCAAGTGGACAGACCCAATCAGGACCGGGCTGAGAAAGTGTTCACTCCATGGTTGTTCTGTTTTACTTGTGTTTGTCCTTATGTTGTCGTAAGAGGCGACTAACGAGATCGGTTGATCAGACTCGCTGACTGAACTGACACATATCATCTAATCCTAGACCGTTGCTCCTTCTGTTGATCACTTGATTGTCTGACCCGGCCTGGGTTATGCACAAACCGCCGCCATATAGCTGGAACATTGCTGATACCGGCGTTAAACAACAACCAAACTAAACCTTCTGTTATCAAGCGTTCCTGGGGATTCTGGGTTAGACGTCTTGTCCAGCAGCCCCCTGCTTGTCGTAACAGGCGACCAGGATGGAGAGGTTTGGCACGGTGACTCGGATGATTGCGTATCTTCACACAATGACGATGTGGGTTGTTGCCCACAGTATCAATCACCTGATTGTCTGGTCCAGACTCGATTAGTAACAGACCGCCGACAGTGTTGCTGGAATATCGCAGTGTACGGCGTTGAACTACAAACCAACAAACGCAACTGTTACAATATATACCTGGTTGGAACGCGACCAAATATATCACTTGTTGTCAGAACGTTATTTAAAGAAGCTGTACAGGAGTCGTGTTGGCGCATGATGGCTGCCGCTCTTGAAGCAGAGGGCCGGACTGTCGACCGAGTGTCCCCGCTATAGTGCGGTTATGGGTCCTATACAGAAGTACGTGATTTGCTCCCATGTATGTTGTTATACTGAAGTATCCTGTCAATTGGGTTAATGTAACCTGTATATACTGTATATACAAAATAGTTTGGCTATTTCGCAAATGAAAACAATTAACAAATTATCCATAAGCATCGATGTTTTCCCCATAATTGATCGCACGTGCAGGCAAGCCCGGATGTAACAGTATTCAAGGTATTTAAGCAGTTTCCTGTTATGCCCAAGTTGAGCTCGCATAAATAACATATGAAACAGACATAGTTTCTACATTTCCTGATCGACCTCAGCATTTTGCAGGCGGGTTTTTGTGTCGAGTGTTTGAAATCCTTTTTTTGTACGTCTGCGATCTTGTCTATTCTGTTTTTTATAACTCTAGAGTGTAACGAATCACATAACAATGTACCGTGCCGCTTGTGCACCGAGATGTATATATATGAGACGGATATCAGTTTGAGAAGCGAGTGTCATACACTTTTGCATGTTCTGTCTCGTGATGCATGTTGTCGTATCCTGCTGCTGGATATCGATGCTCATTATGTCAACCACTGGTCCAGACTCTGTTGTTTTCAAACGTCCGTCATATATGTTGGCTTTCTTAATGTGGAGTTAAACAATAATCAACGAAACAAACATGTTTCCCTTGTTTATATATTATTGTTGTATCACCGGAAGTGTGGTTCCCTCCTACTCTGTATCCTCTACTGTCTACATGTACCGACGTGAGATCCCCCGGTATCTGTGATATATGTGTATATGCCACGAATTGAACCATCCAATCAACATCGTCCACCGCAATATAAGGATTGGAAAGACACGGAGGTCTTCAGAACTGTAATATTAAATATCTGATTTTAAGGATACTTTACCAAACCACCAAACAGCATTACCCGGCACCGTAGTTCTACTTTATATGGCGGGAGTTTGTGTTTGTACCACATCACGACTTTCCATTATGCAGAATTTATTCACTATATTTTTACATTCTGTTGTTAATTTTTGTACTGTAAAATAAGTAAAATGTTTCCATATATCCTCTGTTTGTTTTGTATATTCCTAAATCTGGATGCCCAACTGAAGACCCCCCTTTTAGAGCTCGGCTCAATGCTTGTTGTAAGGATGACGGGATTGGCTCGATACCCTTGGTTGAAGTCATCGTATCCTGCCTGTGCGTATCGTTTCTCTTGATATCCATCACTGGATTGTTTGCTCCAGACTTCAAAATTTCAGTTCCAAGTAAGGATAAGATATATTGTTCTGTTCTGTTTGATTAGCTGATTGCTGAACGACTTTTTTATTGCTATTAGGAGGGTATTTGCGGTGTAGGTACGCTGCAGCATCAAAATTTTTGTAGTAATGAATTCGTTCATAGGTGTATTATTCCTGACTCAGTACTGAAGCTTCTAAATGCCTCTCGAAGAAATTCGTGGAGACGTAACCAACCATGAACATACTTGCTTGAACACAATGCTCCGATCTGTATCCAAACGTCGCTATTAATGGCGTACGTTTCCCGTCCATCCATCTCACCCATACCCACTACGACCTCTGAAGATCCGGCTTAGAAGGTCTTCAGCAGCAGTTGCTTGTTGTAAGAGGCGACTAAAGAGATCGGGTGGTCTGGCTCGCTGGCTTGGCTGATGCATGACGCTGTATCATAATGTGTGCAGACCGATGCCGATCTCAATCACTGAATTGTCTGGTCCAGGCTCGATTATTTACAGCTGGAATATTGCTGCATGCGTCGTTAAACAACAAGTAAAATAAAAATACATGGACATAGTCACTACACGGTCATATATCTGAGAGCAGAAAAAGCAACAACGATCTATAAGACCTCCAGAATCGGTTCCCAAACACCCCAAACGTTTTGCTACAGAGGGTATACAGGGTGCCGAGTGTTCAGTCATTGGTTTGTGTGGTCCTGGGTATTTTCAGGGGCCAGTGACAGGAATATGGCAGCTACAGCGATAAACAATAATTACTCCCTGTATTGAGTCCACCCGAAGCGATGTGTGTCGATGAAAGCACGTGACCTGGGAGTCTTCTACACGTGACCGGCTACATCCGGCGGATCTCGTACCTGTATTCTTGAGGTTAAACCTTTTGATACAAAACAGCCCAGTAATTATCATTATTATAGGATATTTATATAGCGCACATATCCACGCACTAGTGCATGCTCAAGGTAGCATTGTAGGTATAATCACTAGTACCATGATCACATACACCAGTCACTGCTGTACGGACCTGCTAGCTGCCAGGAATCAGATACCATGTCGACTTGTTTGTGTTTGTAGTTGAACACATTCCATATCAATACATCGACGAATAGTGTGTGCGTGCGTGTGCGCGCGTGTGTACCTTGAACTCCTTCCATTACATGGTGACCGACCTGTCTGACGACTGGATGGATGTATCTGTAGGACCGATATGGAGAAGCACTGACGGTGGACACCACTGGATTATGTTCACTGGCGGATCTTGTTTTGGTTAGAGGAGGATTTTACAGACGCTTTTCTTGTTTTATCAATACACACTCTGCTAAAGGAAAGAGACATAAAGGTAGAAAGAAATCGAAACCGGAGTTTTGTTGATACTCATGGAAGTTGAATTCCGAATATGAATTTGTCATGTCTGCAAGCATCGGGAGTGATTTGTAGAATAAACTACGGCAAACTATGTCTAAAAAAGTGTGTGAAAAGCCTTAACACGTCCTGACTGACAACGGCTAGAAAGTGGTCAGATGTAACATATGTTACATTTGGGATTACACTTTCTTAGTAAAGCACAGATTCTAGAACGTTTGTTGCCATGGCAATGCTTAGATGTTTTTGCAAAGCAAACAACCAGAGTGCCTGCCTGCCTGTCCCTCTGTCAGTATCTCTATGTGTCTGTGTTTGACGCCCATCACGATGAAAACACAGATTCGATGAGAAGAATAGTGTTGGGACAAAACTTGAAGATAGCAAAATTTATTGTCAGGCTTTAATCTAACAAAAGAAATGTTATCCGGACATTATGGACGGCTACTATTTCAACAAACTATTGCCATGTTATTATTTATCCAGTTTTAAATGGATACAATTTCAAATTATAAATCTACGTTTCAGTAAAGTTGTGAATTTTTGTGATCCTTATCAAAGTGTGAGTAGTATAAATAAACAACCACACAAGATCAAGTATTAAAGACTACAATTTACTGTAACACACAGGTTTATGTCTATATTCGTATAAAGCTATAAAGTGGGTGTGGCAGCAGTAATGAGAAACATGTCCTACAAAATGTCTCTGTGCAATCTCGAATGTCAAGCATTACACTGCCGTATGATTTGAAACAGAAAGATGTGAGTTCTTGAATCCAGAATAGTGTTGGAAGCCGGCAGGAATTCTGTGTTCTCCGGGTACGTTGTCACTTGGTAAGAAAGGAAGATGAATGTTACATCGAAACGAACGTGAATCGGTACAGCCAGTCTTCTGGAAACAGCCCCATCCCGAAACCTCGAGAACGATCAATTCTGTCATGTTTGCTAACAACCAAGCGAGGTAACTACTCCTGTTAAATTCACGCCACTACCTTTCAGATTTCACAGCCTTTCATGTAATGATCCTGAGAAACTATACACATATTCCAATGAAATTTCACACTGAAATCCACGCTTCCTTCTACATGTTGATTTGTAACACTACATATCAAATTCAAATGTTATAAAAGCATATTCCAAACTGTGAAACGGATACAGAATAACCAAGGGAAATATGTATCCTCCAGAACGCAATTTGTGAAGGAATTCGCTAGTCCTGGTCTCGTTTAACACTGAATACAGAATCTTCTTAATTCATCAAACTTAAGTGTCTTTTGAACGTTCAAGCACTTTTCACCATTTGCTGCAATGGTATTGAAAACATTTTAAACATACAACCAAAACTACAATTATCAACACATATCACTCTAGACTTGTCAACAAGCAAAACTTGATGCAGGATATTTTATGATGTGTATTGTGTAAGCTTGGTTTCATATGAACTATTCTACTTTTGTCGATACACAATCCGATGACGCCATTCCGCAACATCTGTAGACCAGGGGATTCATGCACTGTGTTTTGTCCTATGTTGGTATTAAGTACCACACACTTCAGTATACGCCCTCAATACATGCCACTGTCCTGTCCTATGTTGGTAGAATGTACCACACACATCAGTATACGCCCTCAATACACGCCACTGTCCTATGTTGGTATAATGTTCCACACACATCAGTATACGCCCCCAAGACACGCCACTGTCCTATGTTGGTATAATGTTCCACACATTTCAGTAATCGCCCTAAATACATGCCACTGTCCTATGTTTACCACACTCTTTAGTATACGCCCTCAATACACGCCACTGTCCTGTCCTATGTTGGTAGAATGTACCACACACTTCAGAATACGCCCTCAATACATTTTTGTCCTGTGCCAGAATAATGTCCGTAAGTGAACCACATATATCTGCACACACCCACAATATAAGCCAATCTTTCTTGTCAGTGTTATGAGAAAATGCACAGCACAGCAGAATGTCAAATACTGTTGTGATGGTGGAAGTCGATGGAGGATCAACACTTCACATCTCTAGTTGTGTAAATGTCATCTGAAACAGATTTTCTCGCTCCTCTGTTCACGAGTAAGTGGTACACGTCTTCATGATCAAAACACGTAGCTAACATGGCTGGGGTCATCCCGTTCTGTCCCATACTTTTGATGTCCGCAATGTAATGTGAAAGGACATGCTTGACCATCTCTAACAGGCCCCCGATACAGGCCAAATGGAGGATGTTGTTACCATGGTGATCCAATAGCCCCACAGTGCCACCTACACTCACAAGAAGGTCAAGGACATCTCTGTGTCCCCTCATTGCCGCCAACATCAGTGGCGTCCTCCCGTGCTCTCCCCTGCTGTTCACGTCCACTATGTTCCTAGAGACAACGAAGTTCACAATCTTCACGTTTCTTCCAAAACAGGCAAGGTGAAGTATGTTGTTACCGTTGTCATCCACTAGTGCCATAACGGCTCCTTTGTTGACAAGCAAATCAAACACCTCGTGATGTCCCTTCGTTGCCGCCAACATCAGCGGCGTCCGTCCATTCTGTTCTCTACTGTTGACGTCGATGATGTCGTGTGAGAGGATATCCTTCACTATCGTCATATGCTGCCCAATACAAGCCAGATGAAGGATGTTGTTGCCGTCACCATCCACTAGTGACACATCGCATCCTTTACTCAGAAGGAGATCAAAGACCTCTTTATGCCCATTCTTTGCTGCAAGCATCAATGGTGTTCTCCCGCAATGTCCTCTACTGTTGATGCTCACGAAGTCATTCTTAATGACATGCTTCACTATCTTCACATGCCCACCCATACAGGCCACGTGAAGGATGTTGTTACCGTCGTCATCTGGCAGTGACACGTCACATCCTGTACTGATCAGAAGGTCCAGCACGTCTCTGTGGCCCTTGTAGGCTGCCTTCAGTATAGGTGTCCTCCCGCGGTGCCTGCTGTTGATGTCAACTCGACCCTCAAACAGGAGTTGTCTCACCTTGTCGAATTTTCCCAGCCTGCAGGCACCATGGAGAGCAGTATCATCACGTGATGCATCTCGAGGAGAAGCCATTTTTGCTGTAATAGAATATGTTATTTTATTATCCGAAACTGATGTCTGAGCAAGATCAAGTGATGTCTCCTTCGAGAAATCGCTACAACAAAACGCATCACAATGCATTACAGATCATTATGAGATCATTACAGATCATCAAATAGCATGACGTCACTATCAAGTAAGTGAGTGAGTGACGCTGTATACGGCATCTAGTGTTATCAGATCAATATCACGACTGGTGACCACGTAATGGGAATCGAACTATTGCCTGCGGCGTGATCACAGAAATCTTATATAAGATTTTAATAATTCTCCAGTGTTGTTTCAGATGCCTCGTTATTTGAACCGGCGTTCATTCTAAAATCTACAAAGGTTCAAATGTGAAATTTCTTATACACAACCAGTAAGGACCAGAAGGTTTTCTTGGGTTTTGAATTGTCCAGGCAGGTTAATGGATTATTCTGGAAATGACGGTCAGGTTCATATGTGAAAATAACTCTTTAGTAATTTACTTTGATTGGTTAATTCCAATTAGACTCGCTCACAATATCTTTTTACCGTTTGTAACAAACATCAGACAAGCGCTGAACTGAGGACTTTTGCTTTTCATGATATTTTTCAAATTTGAGAATTTGCATTTAAAGACAAAATTTTGACCTACACTATTGCAGACAACACTCAAACACGTCAAACTGCTATCACCATGCTAGACACTATCACCACCAAGACTGGGAGGATGATACCTCTTCTAGCCGCCTGACCCACGTTATGTCTTGTACAACTAAGTAATGCAAAAAACAAGTGAAATACATACCAACTCAACCAGGATCCCCAAAACCTTCCACGACCGGACTCCAAGACTTGGACTTAATGTTTCAGTCGCCAAACAGTTATACGTTCCTTTAGATCATGTAGTTGTGACATTCATCTGCAACCATTCGGTGCAGAATGTATTCAGAAAAGAACGGCCGAGTGAGCGTGTGTGTCTAAGGTCACCCTCTACCAATGTATGAACAGACGTATATTTGTTTGTAAACGGACGCAGGTTCACGCATTCAATAAGTACACGCACTGTAAAGAACAAACGCAGGATATAAACACGTACTCTTAATGCATATGGCTCTTTAATGGTTCTGTCCAAAACTTGGCGAGTTAATTAACTCTTATATAATACTTGAATGTCAGCAACAAGAGACAACAAACTCGGAGACATGATCAATTGAATTGCGAACTGTACTTTCTGGAGAGGCAGTGTAGTAGAAGTGTGTCTTATACCTTGGGATGACTTCACCTGTATGCTGTATTGTGACATTCCCAATGGCGGTTGCCACGGACACGACATACACAACCCGTCAGAGAAAATCTTAGAACCCGCTTCAAGACTTACAGCTCATGACGTACTCACAAAACAAACACAGTTTTCGTCATTCCAATGAATATCAACCACCTTAACATATGCACAAGGAAATGTTTGTGTACTCAAAAATAACAACTGTTTGTAGCGTGTCCATAATTTCTTCAAATAAAAGGGGTTTAAAGGGGAATATAATTTTCACTTGCAATTCAGTGATACTGGACGTCAACGTACGTGAAAACCTTGTCCCTAATGATATTATATCATTGTGAGTGGGTGAGTGAGTATGGTTTTACGACGCTTTTACTCCAGCAATATCACGGGGGGGGGGTCACACCACAAATGTTCTTCACATAGTGTATCCGTGTGAGGAATGGGTTGCACTCAGCAATATTCCAGGGTGCCGTTCCACTAACCGATCTTATCTAAGATCAATCTTAGCAAGTTACGCCAATTTTACAATCGCCTTACCTAAAAGTTACACCCGTTCCACTAACCGATCTTAGGCCGATCGTAGCCGGTCCCGATCTTACGATCCGATCCAAGCTTAGATCGAGACTCTTTCGTGCGAGAGATAGAGGAATGCGAGGCACGCGTTATCTCCCTTTGCATAGTCTAGCAAATGATAGAAAGTAGTTTACGAACCAACTGAGTGAGTGAGTGAGTTTAGATTTACGCCGCACTCAGCAATAGTCCAGCTATATGGCGGCGGTCTGTAAATAATCTAGCTAAGATGCATAGCGTTCACTAACATGAGCGTTCATGTTAGTGAACGCTATGTATCTTAGCTATAAATAATCGAGTCTGGACCAAACAATCCAGAGATCAACAGCATGCGCATCGATCTGCGCAGTTGGGAACCGATGACATGTGTCAACCAAGTCAGCGAGCCTGACCACCCGATCCCGTTAGTGGCCTCTTACGACAGGCATGGGTTATTGAAGTTCAATATTCTAACACGGTCCTTCATGGGTATTTTTCCAACCAAGTGTAAACGTGGAGAAAAAAACCTAGAGCAAAATATTAGGGTACTGAGCACCTTGGTTTCAGGTGCAAGTGCGTGAGAACGCTGGGTATCAAGCATAATATAATAATAATAATTGCATATTTATAGTGCGCCTATTCCACATCAGTGGGCATGCTCAAAGCGCTGTGTACAGATCTATAATTTACACGAGAATATTTACAGCCGAGATTATAAGTAATATACTGAGAATTGTGTCAGAGCTTTTAATATGTGCCTGAACCTTGTCAATCAGAATAAACAAGGCGTGACGAGGCTATAACGTATGTAGAATCTGTCAGTGGTCTTGAATAACACGCGGCCTGCCTTCAGAATCCCCCACCAAATATGCGCAGTGAAATCAAGCATATTTGTATCTTTTTTGCTTCAGAACATTGTTCACTTCACGGCTGTCCCTATTCTTAACCATGACGTTGCAATATTGTTGTACAAATGGGTTACACCGACTCGCTCGGTTGTGTTCCCATGACGACAGTGGTCAGACTGGCCTGACATTTGTAAGGCTTGTTCAGCGCAGTGTTTGTTTACATCACAGAAATATACAAATTCATTTCATGGGGGACTTTAGGGGACGCTCACGGTGAAATGCTCGCTCTTATTTTTCACATAGAATAGGAAAGCCACCATTTTGGTTTCTCTACGATTGATTTTAGCTATCCTAAGTTGGTCATGAGCAACTTAGACTTTGAATCTTAACTTTACGATTGACTTAGGTAAGATTGGTTAGTGGAACGGTATGCCGATCGTAACGTCACACTAAGATTGGGATTTTAGGGGTTTACGATTGGCATAGGGCTAAGATCGGTTAGTGGAACGGCACCGAGCTATATAGCGGCGGTCTGTATATATTCGAGAGTCTGGACCAGACAATCCAGTGATCAAGAACATGAGCATCGATATACGCATTTAAGATACGATGACATGTTTCAACCAAGTCAGCGAGCCTGACCACCCGATCCTGTTAGTCGCCTCTTACGACAAGCATGGGTTGCTGAAGATCAGTTCTAGTCCGGATCTTCGCGGGTAATTTAATATATAGAACGATATAGACAACATACGTAGCGAAAACACATGACACATTTTCAAAAATTAACTTATTTATTCTTTGTCACGACGTTCCATGCAAGCCTGACCAACCGATCGCGTTCACCTCATAAAGGAGCAAGCATTGTGTGATAGAGACGTGTCATGCATTCATGTTCGTGCAACTTCTTAATACCTTTCAAGTACGCCATGCCTAGAGTGCATTACAATGACAAAGCTTTGTTGTTTACGCGTTTTATCACAACCTATATATAACCGTTTACACAGCTACCTGTGGAGTACTCAACAATGTGCTCCGATTATGCTGTCAGTGGTGTATTGATAACCAGTAGCCTTCATACAGTCACGTAAGCACATCACCATGAATATGTATGTCCACACCTTCTTGTTAATGTCTCTGGCCTACCTTTAGAATACAGCACCATAAAACGTCACAGGAATGACTCGATAAATTTGCACATAAGGCATTGTTTCGAGAACGTGCTTTCGAGCAAGATCACATTAAATTACATTAAAGGGTATTATGACGTATTTTTAGAGTTTGTGGTGATGTATTCTAAAGGTAGGCCCAATACTTCAAAACTGGTCGTAAGCCGACTGTCTGCATGTGTAAGAATATAAAATAATACTTTATTTTCGAATCTTGAACGTTGGCTAGATCGTAAATAAACATATACTATAATCCATATAATATTTTTTTTTTTTTAAATCTTTTTATTTGTTCCCATAATTGAGTACAAGCATATAAAGTAAAGCAATAAATGCATAAATACATGATCAAAGTTCATTGGGTTCAACAAAAATGTTAGATCAACTGATAGGATACAGTAAAATTATTCCCCTTTGATTAAAGATTACGTCAGAAATTAAATATTGAGAATAAAGGAAACCATTTGTCTGAAAATTTATCAGATTTATTGAAATTTTCAACCGTATAAATGTCTTTCAAATTTAAATTTTTTTTATTAACTTTTGGAATTATTTTCTTCAAAGTGCAAGTATATATATATTTTTTAGCAAATAGATTATATGATTGAGTAATGGCTTACTACCCAAAATTCCAAACCAAACCAAGGTCTTTGTTATTTCAAATTTCTGTATTCTGGATTATCCAGTTTTCAAGTTCCTTCCACATTCCCAATATACGTGACATAAAGTTTCACTATCAACATTACAAAGGCTACATACTGCATTTTCAACCAGTTTCATTTTCATAAGTTCTTTTTTTGTATAAATAATTCTGTGCAAAAATTTAAATTGAAAGTCTAAAAGTTTTACATCTTTCACATTCCTTCTGCAAATATTAAAAATCATACGCCAATCAAAATCAATATCATAAAATAAGTTTTCCCATTTTAGGCAAATATGAGGTTTAATATTGTCAGATAAGAGTTTATCATAAAATAATCTTGAACCTTTTTTCAAATCCATAACATCTTTATGAAGAAAGTTATCATCCAGATCATTGTTATGTATATTTCTGTATTGTTTTATGGTCAATTTCCATGATTCAGGTATGATATAGAAAACATATCGAAGATCCATATATGTACCTCTAATATCTGAGCTTCCGATCTTCAAGAGACATAAAACCATCTTCATTACAAAGGTCCTTAATTGTTTAAATTCCATTTTTAGCCCAATGCCTGATAAAGTGATTTGGGTTTTTGAAATTATCATTCAACCATATTGGTTGTGCTAAAATTCCTTTAATGTTGTCTGCTTCTATGGTATTCTTATTACAGTATAATTTCCATGCCAATAAAGCATCTTTCCAAAAAGGATTATCAATTTCAACAATATTCTGAAAATTTGCTCCATATTTTAGTATATCATTTAATGGAAAATTGCATGGATTATTCATATTTGTTTTTCTCAAATAGAGTCTGAGTGTGGATAATTTCATGGCATTAATAAAGGTTTTAGTATCTATCATGCGTAAGCCCCCTTCTGTATAATCCTTTTTCAAAGTGCTCCGTTTAATTTTATCATTTTTGTCGTTCCAAATGAATCTGAAAAATAGTCTCTCAAGGGAAGTAATAAATTCATCAGGTGGATTAGGTAAAGAATTGAAAATGTGAACCAGTTTTGAAAGAGCCAATGTTTTAATTACAGTGATTTTGCCAATCAGTGTGAGATGTCTTTTTCTCCATGTTGCAAATAATCTATTAATTTCTTCAAGTCTTTTTCTTGTGTTGATTACCCATAAGTCATTCAAATCAGGTGTGAATTTAATACCCAAAACTTCATATTCCTTTCTTTGCCATTCTATATTCAAATCTTCACAAATCATATCTCTCCTACCTGCATTTGAGCCTATCCAGATTGCTTTAGGCTTATCGATATTTATCCTTAACCCTGACATATTGTAAAAAGTATTAATGGTATCAATAGCAGCATACAAACTTTCATCTAAAAATAATTCAGTATCATCAGCATATTGTCCTAATTTATATTCCTGAACATCGATTACAATACCCTTTATATCATCATTTTGTCTTATCATACATCCAAGGATTTCAGCTACAAAAAGAAACAAATATGGCGATATCAGGTCACCTTGCCTGCAACCCCGCTCATTAGGGAAGAAATCAGAGAGATGTCCATTCTGAATAACACATGATGTTGTATCATAAGTTAATAAATTAATCCAGCGTATAATCTGTGGCCCAAAACCAAATTTTAGTAAAACAGAGTTGATAAAATCTTTAGAAACTGTGTCAAAAGCTTTTTCGAAGTCGATTAAAATCAGCAGACCAGGAATATCTCTTTTCTTTGTTTCAAATATTAGATCATATAATAACCATTTAATATTTTATTTTAAAAGAATGCATAAAAATAAAATAAACAACATATATAAACATACGTATCCAGTGTTTGTACGGCACTAGGAATGTTACAGAATTCATGGTGCAGAAATATACTGGACAAAAAGGGATATATATAAATTTTGAAATTATGAATAATGATATGTTTATTCATTGACACACTGATAAAGTATCAATCATAAAAATACCAATATCCCTAACTTAGTTTGTCCAGTATATGTAACAGTAATAGGCTTGTTGAATAAAGCTCGGATAGTGGATTATGGGGAGCATATAGTGTACATTGAAGCACTGAAATGTAACAGAAAACGTCGTCTAAGATATGCATAACAGTTATAGTGAAAGGCATAACTATTCAAGAAGCTAATAGCAAATTGATATTGAAAGCTCGTATACTGACTTGGACAAAAAATGGTAAGATCTTGTACAACACTAGAAAGGTAAAGCTGGGGTTGTCAAGAAAAAAAAGAACACAAATTAATGGAATAACCGAGAACAATTTACCAAAATACATTGATAATTGTTGAAAGCTCTGATACTATATACAAGGGATAAATGAATGGTAAGACCTGTTTGTTGTTAATAATCGACACTGGCAAGCGGTGTCCTGAAGGTTATGTCAAGTTGCTGGACACAAAATGGGAACTGTCGTTTAAAGGGTTCTGTACCGCCTTAACCACTTGCTGCTTGTAAAGTAAGCCGATGGGAGTTGTTAAAGCTGGAGGGACAATAATTTCTTGTTGTATTCAGTGTAGGTCTTTTTACAGAGAGGTCGCCGAAGCAACAGAGAAAATATAGCAAAAATAATTAATATGCTTCGGATAAATGTTTTATGAAAAAGCTCAAGCCCGTAAGAGTTTAATCAACTTCGAATTGACATACACATCGCAAAATATACAACCTTTGTTGGCAGTTTTTGCACTCATATTCAGTATTTTCTTTCCAAGTTGGTTTATAGTTAATGATAGTGCCTAGGTACCTGTAGTGGCCACAAATAACTGCAACATTGCTGATGGGGTATTAAGCAATATTTACTCACTCACTCAGGTAACAGTTTCAGTTTTTAACGTTTTCATTTTAAATTTCTACATTTTTGATTGATAGCGGCGTCTGGTTTTGATATAGAATTCCTTAAAGCAGTATTAAGTTCAGCCAGATATGGGATAAAAAAGGATAAAATTTCTTTGTAGACGCATTTAACAGTGTAAATGGTCTCCCAATCAATAAACATTGATAATATTGATAATAAGGCCAGCCCGCACCGACATTATTACCCCGGATACCCCAAGCTGCCCGTTAGGCGCAAGAAGGTTCATATATATATAGAAACATAACTTATCCCACCCCGTAATCATACAGCAGTGTTTCATTTATCAAGTTGGAGTAACAGGAACAAATACACGAGAAGTGGAAATAAGCAGCACTTAACATCAACAGGAAATGGATAACAGGTAGCTCACAGAGAGCACAATTGTGCCACCTTCAAGATATGCAGTTTGATTGTGTCACTACCCACGCCACTGTTGCCAGAAACTACAGATGCCTCGTCTAAGCTTCTCTGCCCCAAATTTTGTTTCATCTGGCAGTGGTTGTATAAACCCTATCACTCATCTCCCTCCGACTCCTAAGATTTCGCATACTACCTATGCCACTGTCCGTAGAAGCTACAGATTCAGTTCTGCCCAAATTACTCTTCTTGGCAGCAGAAGCTGGAGCTTCAGACACCTGGTACTTTGACTTTTTGCCCATTTTGTTTTTTTTCAGACGTCGCCGACTGCTTGGGTAAATACCATCGTCAGAAAGCACAGATAGCCGGTTGATAACTGTTCTGTCAGGAGTTCTCATGTATGGACTTTCCGCACTGCCATCAGCAGGTACAGTTGACGGCACATCGCTGTTAGAAACGCTTGTCTTGTTCAAATGGTTGTTTGTGTCAGGACCCAGGACACCGTCAGCAGCAGCTACTGATGCCCCAGCCAATGGCGTCGTTTCTGTCTGCATCTTGAAATAGATACGAAGAGCAAGTTGTTTCATGGATTTGGTTGGTTGGATGTTTAACAGAAATATTCCAGCTATTTGGCGGCGGTCTGTAAATAATGGAGTCTGGACCAGACAATCCAGCGATCAACAACATGAGCACCGAGCTACACAACTGGGATTCAATGACATGTGTCAATTAAGTCATTGAGTGTGACCACCCGATCCCGTTAGTCGAGTCGATAAGTATGGGTTGTTGAGGACCAATTCTAGCCCGGACCTTCACTAGTTCACTTCCCGGAACATGGAATGTCCCACAACATGCTATGAATACGATGCTAGTCGCACTAAAGCTACTGCTCGCATGATATGGGCATATGGTATGCTTGTCTATATATATGGCGGCGGTCTGTAAATAATCGAATTCGGACCATGCAATCCGGTGACTGACATCATGAGCATCGATATACGCGCATCAACCAAGTCAGAGAGCCTGATCACCCGATCCCGCTTCTCACGGGTGCATTTGTTGCTTAAGACCAATTATAACCCGAATCTTCACGGGTATGTTAGGTATACCAATAAGGACGATATCTACCTGTCGGGAATGCAAACTTCTTTCATTGAGTCGTCTGGCATCTGTAATGTACAAGTGAACATTATGTAAAGTGTGTACTGCATACGCTTGACAAATTGTCTGTTTTATGAATGTAACATTCAACAAGTTGGTGTGTCCAAAATTAAGAATACGACTTTATGGATAACAACTTCTTGAGTATTACATAGAGCGACGTGTCGATGTAGATGATAACGGAGTTGTTATGAACAAGAAATTGTTATTCATATAGTAGTATGCATCATTATAAGCATTCAAATAGGAAATTGATCCCAATCCCAATCCAAGAATAATATGTAACAACCCCAGACTTTCTCATATCCACGATTTGATTGGATTGATTTGATTGCTTTTGAAAGAAACCAAATGCAGTGGACTCTGTATAATCCGACATCTCAATAATCTGACAATCTGTGAATTCCGACATATTTTGGGGTCCCGGCAGCATTCTTCTATGTTCGCATCATTTAAACATTGAATTATCCGACATCTTCATTAAAAATTCCGACTTAATTTTCTTGAATGGGCTGAGAAAAGGGTTCAATTAATTTTGTGAGATCATTTACCAATGAGTCAGTGGTGTCAGCAATAAATAGCTTGCCACACTGTAGACCATTACCGATGCAAAATGCAAACTCCACCACTAAAGAGACAAAGAAGTGATCTGACTCTTGAAAAGAAGATTCAACTCGATCTGTTTGATTGGCATTTTAGAAGTTGATTGATAACAAGCTGGCATCGAATGAAAACTCTACTCCAAGCCAATTGCAGGAACACCTCCAAACAACAAACACCCAAAGAAGTTGTTTACAAGATCAGCTGTGACTGTGGTTAGGCCTATGTTGGTGAAACCTCAAGCCCCATAAAACTCAGAATTAAATTATCACCTAGCATCAACCAAAAAGTCAGACTGTAAATCAGCTATCTCTGAACACATAATCAACTGTCATAATCACAACACTGGTGGGGACAATGTGGAAATATTATCAAAAAACCTCCAGGACTTCACCAAAAGAATACTGGCAGAAGCAGTTCAAATCCGCCTACAATGAACTGATAAAAACAACAGAGCAGAGCACTCCAAGATTCGAACCCGGGTCTTCGGCGTGACGAGCCAACGCTTTAACCATTAGGCTACCGCACCGCCCCAGACCTAGATTAGACATGACATTTTGTTACAATATATATACTTTTCACGGTTAGTTTGGTTTTTCCACCAAGTGAAATCTGTTTGTTAGTACTGTAAGACTAGCCATTCTTTTACACTGAGGTTATTTAGTTGATTTTGTGGAATATTTTTCTGGTTCGGGCAAACAGTCGATCCAGATCAATATAAACAGTGTTAACCTTCTTAAACTAAACTTCAAGTTTCAAACTATTCTTGGTGAAAAAAAACAGATTAAAATTGCTTATAATCGTGTGTCTATCGTTAGGTTTTTATGACTTGAACAATGGTGATACTGATAAAATTCGTTCACAAAAACTTTAAGATGAAGCAGATAATTATCGGTTTTGGAGTAGTAATCAAATCCTCAATACAAACTCACATGAAATACCAATGTTAATATATATCGCCAATTACCTGGTTCCTGGTCAGGATGCTCGGATGGTGATTGTGTGGATCCGGTGATGTAGCATATCATGTCATCCTCCGACTCATAAGGTGTAGAACCAGTTGATGTTCCAGCGTCACTGTCGGACATGGTTGCTTATCAAACTATACTCAAATGTCAAATGTTGATCTACGTGAGTTATTAGTTTAGACTGTCATAGATTGAGCAGCTACTTCCCAACAGTTTAAGTATGAAAATGAGAGTGCATGATCTGTAATCTTCGAAGCCATTCAGAACGATTCATTCGACAAACATTTTCCGTCTTTGTCGCACCGCTATCTGTGACAAAATATGTTCTGGGTCCTTCTTTGTCGTAGAACACGACTCCCTGACAATAACGAATGGCAACTTCCAATACAACTAAGCCAGCATTCCGTATGGTGTGGAATCTAATATCGACCAAGTCCCTTGGTCCTTCTGTAAAATGTCCGTCAAGATCCAAGACACAGATGTCAGTTTCCAGCTTCTTGTAAATGTGTTCTCTCAGAGACTCTTGTGATATGTCCAGCTTAAAACCAGTGTATTCCGGTTTCTTAGTTGCATATCCTTCTTTTGTTGTTAGTTTCGATTCGCTAACACCCAAGAAGTATGACCCCCCACCAACAACCTTGGACATAGATGTAATGTTGTCCTTGAGCTTCAATGTCTTCCATATGTAGTCAGTCAACTGTTTAGCATCTCCCTTAATGCTTGTTACTTCTCTCGTGGTCCTGAATGTTTTCAGTTGTATATGTCGATTCTCGTGAAGGTCCTGGACGTTATCTGGCAGCTCTGCAGAAGGGACGCTACCTGCTGGAGTTTCTGTTTTTCTCAGTAACACCTGTATGTTTAATGAGTTGATGCTAAGATTCTCACTGTCATTACTTGCTTTTGTGTTGAAATCAACAGTACATACACTCTCAACTTTCCCAACTGTTATCTGAACAAAGTCAGTGATATCTTCAAATGTTTCAATCTGACACAAACATTTACGTTCATAGACGTCAGTATAGAGTTCACCGTTTTCAAGTAACCCTGTCAACTCCTTTCTGACGGCCTCGTCAAAGTACTCCAGACACCGGTCTTCCTGGGACGTCCCTTGTACGTGGACTAACAACACTCCTCCACCGCTGTTACGTAATGCTGACGCTGCTTTGGCGACTTGATCCGCAAATCTCTTCTTTCCTGTTTTCTTTGGTTCTTCTCCTTGTCTTCTCCTGCCACCCTCGGTTAGAATCTTAATTTCGGTGTGAACCGGTAAAAGTTTGTTGACTGGTTCACGGTTCTCCTTCTCTATGAATATCTTCCGTACTTGAGTACATCTGGAACACACACCTGTAATACAAACAAGTCCAACTGAAACAGTCACACCTTCATTTAACGTCCGGTCGTCTTGACAATAGGTTCAAAGGCAGGAAGTTTCTATATCTTGCTTTATATGGAAACTTTTAAACATTTGTCACTTGGTGATAACGAGGCACACGTGGGTGAGAGAGTGGTCTTACGCCCCTCTTAGCAATATTTCAACAATATCACAGAGACACCAGAAGTAGGTTTCACACATTTTATCCATGTTGGGAATGGAACCAGGGTCTTTGGCGTGACGAGAGAACTTTCACACAGAACAGATGTAACAGTCCCCTTACATACCATACTTCTGAGTATTGTGACATATTATGTACAATGTCCCCAAACATGTCTCAAGTGTGTTTATTCACTGCTTGGATCTTGGGCAACATGATTCAGAAATTGACTACAACTATTCAGCCATGATCATCCTAAGCCTAATACCCTGACCCAAAGTGAGCTATATGGGAACACAACTTGGTTACTGTAAGTTCAGTCACGTTGCTTTCATTCCTTTTATCCGACTTTGATGAGCCCCAAGAACCAAGAAGTGCCGACATGTTTTCACTCATGTCTACTCAGTGAATTACAATGGCAGACATGATTAAGCATGGAGAATATGCTAACAAATATAATTCACATTGTCGTTTAGGGCATTAACTGTAAAATACCATGGTAACCATTACCAACCTTCATCACCTCTGGTCACGTTCATCATTCCTCATTTTGTTTTGCACACCTGTTATAGAAATAGGTAAATTAATTGGATTATCTTTAATTAATAGGTAATTCAGATTAAATATTCTCAGTCGAATGATTGAATGAAGTTAATTTAAATAAAGAAGATGAAAAGCATTGTTATTGATATTTCACAGTACCTACAATGGCTAATAATATATACCTGTCAGGTTGTCTACTTATCTAAACCAGTTTGACAAAAAGACTACTGCGTCCTAAAAGTTGCCTTCGTACACAGCGATTTCCTACTAACACATACATCTAGTCCCCACCTTACCTTATGCATTTTTGATGCAACCAAGAGACTGCTAAGGATAGATTGGCTTGTTTGTGGTAACCTGTAGTAGGTAGCTGGCTTGAAACCACCCGTGAACTAGACTAGATTTGGAAAGTTTAAATATGACGTGTTTAATGTGTGCAAAGGTAATTACAACTGTTGAGAAAACCACGGTTCAATTCTCCTTTTGAATGTAGTCAAGAAGCCCATTTCTGATGTACAGACATCCCCTCCGCGGCATAGTACGCCCGGGCATATTGCTGAGAGAAACGTCTCATCCCCTATATATTTAATACATGGTGTATGACAGTGTAAAACAAGATTGTAGTTGTAATTATACAACAATTTACCTGTTAAGACTCAATAGAATCCTTAGACCATAGGATTCTATCGCATCTATGACAAGTTATAATATCTATGGTGTTAACAATAAGCAGTGTCTAAAACTCCCAAAATTCCAAGCTAGACAGCCGGACTGGTAACTTTAGAAAATCACCAGTCCGGATACAAACTTGCCTGTCCGGTTTTCAACAATACAAATACTGCGACTGCCATTTCCAGCTCGCACAAGCTCCATTCACAATGAACTACATAGCACTAACAGGCAATGAACAGAGTTTATGTAAACTGAAACTGGTTTTTGTATCTTGAACTGTACAATCTTAAGTAGTTTAATATAACTTTCATAATAGCTTAAACACCTCAAACTGATGACAAGAGAACCTGCCTGATATTATGAAATATTTACTGTTAGGGGTATAAATATCTACCAGAGCACCGGATAGGCTACTTTTAAAATTTGACCGTCCGAGATGAAAATAAACCGTTCCGGACGGTCGGGCAGGCGGGAATTTTAAACGCTGCAATAAGGCAACTAATCTCCAGCACACAAAGTCGACGATCCAACCCACTCAGCCACCACCCCCACAGCATTACAAAACTGGAAGTCTGATCACATATTGATCAAATGGACATCAAATAATTCAAGACAATTTCAGAATAGGTCAAAATGTGTGGTTCGATGGTTAAAAGTGCTTATACCACCACTTGATCTGACAAGTGGAAATTGGCACGGCTCCCACGACCGAAGTTACACAATGAATGAGTCTGAGTGTCATCCGGCTTGTGTAACAGACAGTGTGTAGATCTTTCTGCCTTTCTGCACTTGGACTAAACGAGCACTTATAGGAGCACCTGTAACTACTGGCCAATTTCCATGTAACATGCTCACAGTGGGCGTTACTGGCAGTTCGAATTACACTGGAAAGACAACTGACACTGACATAAGTTATTTTCGTTGTTTGTAAACATAATTACCATAATACTGCAATGGATAAAGCCAGCAATGTATGTCAAGTTCACGCTAACGTTTGGAAAGGCCCGTAGTGTTAATCGCGGTCTGTATCGCGCACTTAGACTAACACTGTCAGATTTGGTGAATGACCCTTGCTCTTTGTTCGTCTGATCAGAAACGATTACGCCATGATGCAGGTAACTCTAACTGAACTAAACGAAGATTCAAGGACCATTCACACAGTTCATCCTGAATGTAATTTGTCGTCAAACTGCAATGGCTGACTGTGTACTGGAACTGGAAACCTGTGTCCAGCTTCTGTGAATCCGTAAACAGCCCCTCTTAATTAAAAACTATTCAAAAAACAATTCCCACCAGTAGTTTAATGAGAAACAAAGCACATCTCAGATGACACACCGTCACGGAAGTCACTGCCAAATTACGTTATATTCGTCGGAATATACTTTCACTTCCCTTAAGAAAGTGTTTGGATGTTTGCTTGATATAAACCTTAAATATTCCCTATGCAGTAGGTGATAATAGTTTATTATCACATTGTTGCTCCTGAATGTAATATGTCATCAAACTGCAAGTAAAACCTTTGCCCAGCTTGTATGAAAGGGTAAACAGCCCGTCTTTACGAAAGAACTTCACAACGATTGGTTATCATCAGTAGTTTAATGGCAAACAATACATATGATTCAAAACAGATACATATGATTGAGGGATCTGTACGAATATGGCGTACGAATACAATTTGTGGAGTGACTTGAGCGACTTGACAATTTGTGTACATACACTGCAACGAATGTCCCTTGTCAACCAAGGTAAAGTAACACTAAGCACTATCAAATTTAGATCAAACAAATAATTGAGAAACGAAAGGATGTACAAATGGAAACGACTCCCAGGTAAAGGAAGAAAGGAGATTACGTGCCCTCAGTTGCAAAATAAGTCATGGTTATTTCTTTGACATGCATCGGGTGGTCAGGCTTGTCTGACACATGTCGAATCCCAGTTGCGTAGATTTGGTGCCCATGATCACTGGATTGTCTGGTCCAGACGCCATTATTTAAAGACCACCACCGTATAGCTGGAATATTGCTGAATGAGGCGTTTAACAGCACAGAAACAAACAAGCAAACTGACGAATGATTCCAGGAATCCCTGTATTAGTATTGCAATCAATGTGTATTCTAGAGTGAATGATTTCGATGTAACGATATATTGTTTTATGATTTGTACCAGTTTCATGAGTAATGAAAGCCGATGAAAACTGACATGATTGAAACGTTCTTGGCTAATAAAAAAAAAGAATTGGCATAAACCATATCAACGCGTATATCACAAGAAATATTTGTTCAACTTATGTTCCAATTTTTCATTGGCAGAATAATCTAATTATATATCAAAGGTATTTCATGCTACATTTAAAAAGTCCATACTGGCTGACAACATGAATGACTGTGATCAGCAAAGTGGCTATATTTGCTACTCCCTGTTCCTGGTATCGGAGCTGACACATTTGCAGTCACCCACCACAACTAAGATCGCACCGCCTAACGAAAGAACTCTGGCGAACAATATGCATTTATTCTTCAGGCCATTGCTAGCAAAAAATCACTTACAAGCGCCACGTTGAAGATACCGAAGGCGGCAATGCCTCCTATCCGAGGTACCATGTCCACAGGGAAGGGTAGAAGGTCTGCAGTGAACAGCCCTTGCATGATAACAGACACAGGAGTCACCAACAGCTGGTAGCCAGTCATCCATAATAGTTCAGTCGACATGAATGTTATACTGCGGAACACATTGACAACAGAAAGAAGGAAAGATATTATCACAAGAGCTATTTGTACTTCTGCTGTGTAAGGTACACTTGTTGACTTGTCCACGCCAACAATGACGGGGAAAGTACTTTTTCCAAGCATGGCACCTAGCCCTAGAAAGAATATACACTGCATGATTTGCATAATTATTATCATCACAGTTGTACAATAGCTTTCATTTGGTATCAATGATGGTTTAATGGTGCTCACATCAGTCCAGTTTATGTTGTGTATGAGAGTCCCTTGAGGATGTGAGACAGCAGGTCCGTTGTCCCGAGAATCTGCGTCAGTAACATCACAGATGAGGTTCATGGCGTTTTCAGAAAGTGACGTACAGTGTACTCTGTAAATACCGGCATCAGTCGGGACCAAGTAAAAATGCCGGTTTTGACAGAGTGCCGGTTTAGCTAGGTTCGCTTATGACGCCTGCGCACACGGAAGTTCGCTGTCGCACTGTCACTTTAGCATTAACAAGATGTTTGAATAAGAAACAAGGCAGTGTCTGAATGCACATTCATGTTGTTTAAATCAAATAAAAATGTCTGAAATCTCTTATTAAATTTCAACTGATCATATACATGTATTTGTGACAAGACCCGTGGATTCACCATTGTCCTCAATCTCTGATCGTTTTATTACCAAAGAGCAATTTTTAAATGTCACAACATAGGCTTGAGATCCACTTGAACCCTGCAGTGTCCAAGCCAGGCTGAGATTTTTGGGAGAAAACAGACTTGCCCACAGAGATAGAGATTCTCGTGTTACGGTGAAAACTGATTCATGTTGTTGCACCAGTTGGTAACAGAATCTATATAACAGGTTACAGGTTATCTTCGAAGGTGTAGTCTTCACTGAACCTGTTAAACGCCCAAGCCAAGACTTGTCCTTCTTCATAATAATAATAATCCTCAGTTGCAGATCTTTCCGAAACCCTGTGTATATTTTGTTTCATTCTATTTATGATGAAATATCTGACATACCTTTAGAAGAACGGAGGCCAATTAAACAAACAACTGAATCTTTTCCCCAAAATGAAATTAATTTATTAAATGATATTATTTCTATGAAACTTTCTGCGGAGACCCGGCGCTTAAAGTTTCCACGGATATAAATATAGATTTTATTATTAGTAGTAAATACCATTAGTATTCTATTTGGAAACTCCTTTGTAAACATGTGGCACACCCGGCGCTTATTAGAGACCCGGCGCTTATTAGAGACCCGGCGCTTATTAGAGACCCGGCTCTTATTGGAGACCCGGCGCTTATTAGAGACCCGGCGCTTATTTCTTGAACAGTTGCTTTACCCCCGGCACTTATTGGAGGCCGGCGCTAACGGTAAGTTAGATGGGTGGGACTGTTATGCATAAACAATCTGGTAATTCACGTGCTCGCTCACAGCCTGACAAGCGTAGTGTCTTTTCCTCACTGTCGACGGGGTATTGTGTAGGTACATTCTTTGTTCGTGTTGCACAATGTTGGACTTCATGTTACACTTCCTGGATCTTGGACTGTTAGGTACACAAATATTCCTGACTGTCCTTGCACAGGGATTTATCTGAACCAGCTCCGAGCCCGATAAGTCGAACGGTGGTAAACATTCCCAGTTTGGTTAAAAAATATACACTCTTCAAAAAGAGGAACGCAAAATGAAATTCAAGAATGATACTTACAATTGTGTACACATATGTAAACTCAAACATTATTTTAGGGTTGTACATTGTTTCTGGAATGTTTTAGAAGATCATGCTTGACCAAACGCAACCAAAAATGATTTTGAACGGTTTTATCGATCAGGATTGTCATGATGTGCGTGGATGTCATGCAGCACGAATATCAGGCACAATGATTGTTTCTCACGTGCAAAGCATGAGTAAAGCATGTGATTATAAAAGACCCAAATGAATCTCACAATTTTATCCGCGATCTTTGCAAGTACTGTACACGAAAATGGGACGTCTCAACGCTGCCGATCGAAATAGGGCAATTGGACGATTGCAAGCCGGCGAATCAAGCAAAAAAATTCGACAAATGACCGTCCAAGATCAGGAAGACCTAGAGTCACCACACCTGCCCAAGATCGGTACATCCGGGTAACCCACCTACGTGACCGCCATCGTACCGCCCGGGACACAGCACAAGAACAGTTTGGAGCCCGAAGAGTCTCCGATCAGACAATCAGGAGCCGTCTCCGAGAAGTAGGGATACTTGCCAAACGTCCTCCCCCTGACACGACTACTTCGACGTCGACGAGTGAGATGGTGTAACACGGCGCTGCCATGGAACCTGGCAAACTGGAGGCGCATATGGTTGAATCCCGTTATCTCCTCAGGCGACGTGATGGTAGAGACCGTGTCTACAGACAACGTCATGAACGTTTTGCTCCTAACTGCATTAGACAGGTGGACAGATTCGGTGAAGAAAGTGTTATGGTGTGGGGAGCGATCTCATACACCCGCTGATCGGAACTTGTGCTTGTCCAAGGCAATCTGACGGCCTATCGATACATCGACCAGATTCTCCGTCCGCACGTCCTTCACTTTGTTGACCGTCAACGGCAGCTCTTCCAACAGGACAACGCCAGGCCCCACACAGCACGTGCCACCGTGGACTACCTGGCCAATAACAACATCAATACCCTCCCCTGGCCCTCCAGATCCCCGGATCTAACCCAATCGAACACCTTTGGGATCAGATCGATAGACGGGTACGTCGACGTCGTATTCCACCACAGAATCTTCAACAGTTGTTCCACATGCTGCAGGAGGAATGGTGAAGGATTCCACAACAAAACATCCAACGACTGATTCGATCTGTACCCAGGAGGTGTCGGGCAGTGGTAGCAGCTGGAGGTGGTCATACGAGGTACTGACTTCAACACCACCTGGTGGACAGCAGTAATGACTGTGATGACTGTTATTCTCATGACATATGGACAAGATAGCAATGCATTGCTCCACAAAATTTCATTCATGTATCTTTGTTTTCCGCTGATCTACACGTCCTTGAATAACACCAAATATTCATTGATATTTGGGTTTTGCGTCTCTTTTTTTGAAGAATGTATTTATAGATAACAAAATATCATTTCTCAGAAATAAGAGTTTTGTTTTTTTGCCGGGGCACAGTATCAACTGCTTGACGTTGGTGTCGCCTTGTCGAAATGATTATCGAGTCGACTGGGTCTGTGACCAGAATGCCCTTCCACCAAGCAGCCTTGGCACCTCGGCAGTCGTACACCTATGTTAAAATGTGGGGGTGAAGATCGCCTTAGTACTGAGATCGCTAAACATTTGTACAACGACACCATGGTTTATTGTTCGTCCGTTGTTGCTAAAGTTCGATAACTGATACTTGGAGACAATCGGGATGTAATCTCAGTTCGACATTAAACATCATTGACGACAACATACTCAATCAGTTTCTAATTTACATCATAACGCACAGTGCTGTTGGCTGATAACAATGACATTTCAACCGTCTTGTTTATCCTCTTATCTGTTTTTCCTTCCGTCTTCGTTAGTGAGGTTATCGTGATGAAGTGTCTGAGATAAGGACAGCCTGCTTTGTTATTTTGACTGTTCAGATCAGGCGCTCGACAAGTGTGTGTGTGTGTGTGTGTATATATATATATATATATATATGTGTGTGTGTGTGTGTGTGTGTGTGTGTGTGTGTGTGCGCGCGTCTGTGTCTGTGTCTGTGTCTGTGTGTCAATGTGGTCTCGGAAGAATAACCCTGAATATAGCCACGCTTTGTGGTTAATGTATGCTTTAAAGCAGAAGTTAGGTTATTCGTCAGCTTCTTCCAAATACTAAACATTATATAGTTTTTGTCGACAACTCTCTTATTTATGACGTAATCATGTAGCAGCTGTCCTGCCGACGTAGATAAGGCCGGCGGACCAGGAAGCGGTCACCGACGTCACCCCGACACTCTCTACCTGTCATTCTTTGTTGTGTTCCTACAGGTAGACAGACGGAGCTATGGGTGTATGCATATCAACAGTGAGTTATTGCCCCTGCATGTGAACGACGTGTGTTACCATGGTAACGTGACGATATAACGTTAACTATTATCCGACCTGCTAGGCGATATACGACGATATATGTGAATAATGTGTATCACGCTGATAACTACACCATGTGATGTGTGCGATAAGAGTTATTTTCATATACCGATAAATAATCTATTATATGGTCACTGATAATATGGACCATTTTGCACATACAATACTGGCTGTCGGCACATGTCCATATTGACCACCGGGCCGAAAATGCATATCAGTCATATCAGCCCTAGGGCCGAAAATCTATATCAACCATATCACCCCTAGGGCCGAAAGTCTATATCGGACGTATTGCAGGGTTACTAAACTGGACACACGCAAACGAAACTTCAATAGACGGAGCCTAGTTTATTTTAGAGTTACGTCCCTTTATGTCGTATTATGTTTAAACAGTCAGGATATGACAGTTTCCAATTCGCCAGTCACATCAGCCCGAGACTACCATATGTCGGGCAGATGCTTGTTTCGAGTACTGCATGACGTTATGTCAGACGTGATGGTATCTGAAGCATGAGAGTCACATGACAGTCACATAGAACTATAACACTCGCTGAGCACATCACGTGTGCCTTGTATGTCTTCAGGGAAACAGGACTCCAAAAGTTACCTCCCTTAGTTCGTCATGCTCGTGTATACAGACGCAGTCATTGCACGTCAACACTTTAAAAGTGATTTTTACTTTAATAATGAAGTCGGAATAGAAGAAAGTACTGCCTCACTACTTGTAAAATCTGCGAACTCGTAAAGCTTTGCTGCAGTTTCTAGTAGCAGGCAGTGTCGTGTTCAAGTCCTTCCGGCTATAACACTGATATAAAATGAAAAATATGCACATATATTTATATCGAAAAAAATATTAAGATTCAGTGTATTGAGTTTATTTTGTAATTTCTTTCCAGAAAGAGAGTAATTCTTTTCGCAACATGCCATCGACAGACAGTAAATGTACGGTTTTCACGCTTATGCTATTGAAACCAACAACACCGGTTTACTTAGAAGATTTTAAAGCGCTTACAAAAGTATACATGGGAAAACAACATTTTACCCCGGATTTAAACATATTTTCATCAGTTTGTATATAATAATAATAATAATAATAATAAATGGATATTTCTTATGCGCCATAGTCCATCCAGAGCATGCTCAAAGCGCTACATATAAAAAGAGTGACTAGAGTTCAAGAAGAAGATATGACAATTAGCCAAAAATAACCGTGAGAGTATTTTACAGTTATAGGTTGTAGACTTTTTTGAAGAGGAAGGTTTTGAGTCCCGATTTGAATGCTTCTAGGGATGAAGCATTTTTTTATGGGAGTAGGAAGACTGTTCCATAGGGTTGGTGCTGCAAATTTGAATGACCTATGGCCAAAGTGTTTGAGACGAACTTGGGGAACTGAGAGAAGATGTTGATTCTGAGAGCGGAGAGAACGGGCAGGCATATATGTTGACAACATCTCAGAGAGGTATGGAGGAGCTAGGCCGTGTTTGCAGCGGAAAACAAGAGTGCAGATCTTGAAATGAATTCTTGCTTCAACCGGCAGCCAATGCAGACTCTGGAGGATTGGGGTTATGTGAGTCCATTTGGATGTTTTAGTGACAACTCTGGCGGCAGCATTCTGAATTGACATATGAATCACACTGTTTAGCTCTGTTGTAACGATCTGTGTGTGTCCGTGTAGGTGATCGGGCTGGTGTTCCTGGTGGCGGGATGTATCGTGAGGTTCGGGTCAGACATACTGGACCCCTACCTCCAGGATCTATACACGGCCCTCCAGCGTTTCATGGAACAGGCGGGGGACTCAGTGGATCTCTCCAACTTCAACCTCGGCGACTACCTTAAAGACGCCACCCTCGCCCTGATCCTCCTCGGCGTCTTCTTCTTCATCATCGGCATCTTCGGCTGCATCGGCGGCTGCTGCAAAGTCCGCTGTATGTTGATAGTGGTGAGTGTATGTGTGTGATGCCCGTATGTTGACACATACAATATTTCATCGATGTAACGCCAGTCTGTAAATAACGAGGCGCGGACCAGATAAACCAGTGATGGACCTAGTGAGCACCGTCCCATGCAACCGGGATACGGTGACACGTCACAGCCAATTTGCTTAATGATTTGACAATTCATTGAGTCGAATCCGACTACCGCAGGTCGTGGGGACCAATTCCAAGCCAGCTGGAACTAGGTCAGTGGACACTGTTCTTACCAATGGTTCCATGGGTTAGATTTGGTCCAAACCCTCGTTCTGCTGCAACTGGAAGACCGAATTGGATTTTTAAACTTTGATATTTAAGAAGAATCCCGTTTTGTCTATAATCTAAAGCAGTTATATGCAAGTTCCCCCGTGTGCCTTTCCAGAATACGAAGTGGGTTTTGAGTCATGCTTCTAACAAAATATTGTTTCATAAATATGATTATGATCACTGATGTTTTTATGTTGATGTGTAGAAACAGCGTGGTGTACATCATGATATGTCGTGTTATATTTCCAGTACGCAGTCCTGATCAGCCTCATCGTCCTAGCAGAGGTTCTGTTTGTCATACTCCTCTTCACCATCAGAGACACGGTACGCACAGAGTTACTTCCCTTGGTTCCTCCTCGCATTATTTTATACACATGAAACCAGCGTCAGTGCGAGAGTTTTCATCTGATAAATCTGACAGGTTTAATACTGCTGTTCCAATTGGATGTCATGCTTGTCTGCCAATGTTCCAGGAACCATTATATCAGCCGGTCAGACTGAACCTTGCCTTAAGTGCAAATTGTCATGAAACACTTGTTCAGACAGGTATACCTTGAGCCTTCGGTCCTCTCAGCTAAAAGTACAAGCAAAAACAAACAAACAAACAAACAAACAAACAAATCACTTCATTTGTAGAGAGGACAGTGTTGGCCGAGCTGTAGAATGCAGAGTTACGTCCCTTGGCTCCTCCTGGTCTATTCGAGTCCTACTTACAACCTGGTTATGTGTCTAGGTTTACCATCACTCTACCATTAGTGGTTTACACACCAGCTGTAAGGTCTAAGGCCTCCTTCAAAGCTTACCACACAAAGCTTGTGAGATGACAACTTGCACTTGTGTTTTGTAGGTGGACGACAACATCAAAGGGCCAATGAAGACATCAATCACAGATAGCTACGGAGGCTTCAACAGCACTGACCTGGTGTCCCTCGGCTGGAACTTCGCTATGGTCAATGTGAGTACCCCACTGACCTAATATGCCACACTGTTTCGATCCACAAACATTTTGTAGCATTACAACCTATCACAACACTGTAGTGTAGTTCGCTTACGATACGAGGGCTGAAGGATCCAGATTCCATACTACAGCACTACGTTACACCATACATCACTATACTACAGCACTACGTTACTACACAATACATCACTATACTACAGCACTACGTTACTACAACATACATCACTATACTACAGCACTACGTTACTATACAATACATCACTATACTACAGCACTACGTTACTCCACCATACATCACTATACTACAGTACTACGTTACTAAATCATACATCACTATACTACAGCACTACGTTAGTACACCATACATCACTATACTACAGCACTACGTTACTACACCCTACATCACTATACTACAGCACTGCGTTACTACGCCCTACATCACTATACTACAGCACTGCGTTAGTACACCCTACATCACTATGCTACAGCACTACGTTACTACACCCTACATCACTATACTACAGCACTACGTTACTACACCCTACTTGACTATACTACAGCACTACGTTACTACAACATACATCACTATACTAGAGCACTACGTTACACCATACATCACTATACTACAGCACTGCGCTACTACACAATACATCACTATACCACAGCACTACGTTACTACAACATACATCACTATACTACAGCACTACGTTACTACACCCTACATCACTATACTACAGCACTGCGTTACTACGCCCTATATCACTATAGTACATCACTGCGTTACTACACCCTACATCACTATACTACAGCACTGCGTTACTACACCCTACTTCACTATACTACAGCACTACGTTACTACAACATACATCACTATACTACAGCACTACGTTACACCATACATCACTATACTACAGCACTACGTTACACCATACATCACTATACTACAGCATTACGTTACAGCACCGTGTATCAGTATACTACATCAGTATTCTACAACACTATGCTATAATTCTTTGCTCCAGCACCATACACGTATAGTATGACCAGAATTTATTGAGACTTTTAGGAATTTGTTTAATTGGATTTCTAGTATAAACAACCTTGACCAGCTATCAAGTGCTTGGTTTCATTCAAGAGAAACAACTCCGTTAATCCTTTTTCATTAGTTTGTGAAGAGTTATCCCCCTTTGTTTACTTGCTAGCAGACGACATTTTCAGTGATCCTCAGTATGGATGATTTAGAGAAGAGGAAGTTGATTGAGTATTATAACAAGGACATAGATCAGAATTTTGCAAATGGATATGACATTGAGCACCAGGGAGGCGCAGGTAGGCCCAGAAAATTGACTGTCGGTGACAGGAGGCGGCTTGGTATTTTTGTTTCTAAAAACAAACAACGGGGTTTAGAAAACTTAAAGCTGGATATGATTGATAGAGGAACTGTGGCTGTCTGTAAGGAGACAATTAGAACTGAGCTGCATGCAATGGGTTGCCAGAAAAGTCGAGGAATTCCATCACCAATCTTGAAACCTGAACAAAAGAAGCGAAGGTTGAACTGGTGCTTACATCATAGAAATTTTAACTAGGACAATGTGATTTTCTCAGATGAAAGTTCTGTGTGGCTGTTTCCTAATACACTGAAATTCTGGATCAAACAAACTGAAAAACCTTTGTATCAGCGCCCAAAGTACAGTCCGAAATTTAACGTGTGGGGTGGCATATCTGTTTTAAGGGCAACGCCCATCTATGTATTTGAAGGGAATATGAACAGTGAGCGTACACAGATATTCTCGAGGGACATTTACTTCCATCTGCTCACGTGTTCTATGGAAATGTTTGGATTTTGCAGCAGGACAACGACCCAAAACATAGTTCAAAGCATTCACAGGCCTGGTTTCGGACCCAAAATATGACATTATTAGATTGGCCAAGCTATAGCACTGACCTAAATCCAATAGAAAATGTTTGGGGACTTATGAGGGAAAGTCGTATGCCCCGCCGCATTGAAGCCTGCATTGCTGCCCATGGTGACTTGACAGATTACTAACTGTTCACCTGTCTTTGAATCTGGAGTTGTGTTCTGCTAATATTCACATTTAATACGTGAGTAATGAGTGAATTTTTTTTTCTCAAATTCTCAATAATCTCTGGTTGTACTGTATGTTATTTTCTACATCACTTTACTACAACCTTAACACTATACTGAAACACTATGCTACATCACTTTACTACAACCTTAACACTATACTACAACACTATGCTATAACAGTGTACTACAACCTTAACACTATACTACAACACTATGCTATATCACTTTACTACAACCGTAACACTATACCGCAACACTATGCTACTTCACTTTACTACAACCTTAACACTATACCGCAACACTATGCTACATCACTTTACTACAACCTTAACACTATACTGCAACACTATGCTATATCACTTTACTACAACCTTAACACTATACCGCAACACTATGCTACTTCACTTTACTACAACCTTAACACTATACCGCAACACTATGCTACATCACTTTACTACAACCTTAACACTATACTGCAACACTATGCTATATCACTTTACTACAACCTTAATATTATACTGCAACACTATGCTATATCACTTTACTACAACTTTAACATTATACTGCAACACTATGCTATATCACTTTACTACAACCTTAACATTATACTACAACACTATGCTATATCACTTTACTACAACCTTAACACTATACTGCAACACTATGCTATATCACTTTACTACAACCTTAACATTATACTGCAACACTATGCTACATCACTTTACTACAACCTTAACACTATACTGCAACACTATGCTATATCACTTTACTACAACCTTAACACTATACTGCAACACTATGCTACATCACTTTACTACAACCTTAACACTATACTGCAACACTATGCTATATCACTTTACTACAACCTTAACACTATACTGCAACACTATGCTATATCACTTTACTGCAACCTTAACACTATACCGCAACACTATGCTATATCACTTTACTGCAACCTTAACACTATACTGCAACACTATGCTATATCACTTTACTACAACCTTAACACTATACGGCAACACTATGCTATATCACTTTACTACAACCTTAACACTATACCGCAACACTATGCTATATCACTTTACTACAACCTTAACACTATACTGCAACACTATGCTATATCACTTTACTACAACCGTAACACTATACCGCAACACTATGCTATATCACTTTACTACAACCTTAACACTATACCGCAACACTATGCTACATCACTTTACTACAACCTTAACACTATACTGCAACACTATGCTACATCACTTTACTACAACCTTAACACTATACTGCAACACTATGCTATAACAGTGTACTACAACCTTAACACTATACTGCAACACTATGCTACATCACTTTACTACAACCATAACACTATACTGCAACACTATGCTATAACAGTGTACTACAACCTTAACACTATACTGCAACACTATGCTATATCACTTTACTACAACCTTAACACTATACTGCAACACTATGCTATATCACTTTACTACAACCTTAACACTATACTGCAACACTATGCTATAACAGCGTACTACTACAACACTTCCATGCTGCACTTTAACCATCTGGCCTTACTACAAAACTTTACTACAGTCAAATATGTGTACTACAACACCATATAGAACTATGGAAGTACCCATGTTCGTGTCTACATCGTGTGTGTGCGCTTGTGCTTTTGTGCATGCGTGTGTGCGCGAGAGCGTGCGCGTGCATGTGTTTGTGTAGTTCACCCCATATGTGTCTATAGTTCACCCTATATTTGCGCTCACAGTTCACCCCATATATGTATATATAGTTCACCCAGTATGTGTGTATCGTTCACATCACGTGTTATTGTGTTTCAGTTTAAATGCTGCGGAGTAGACAACTACACAGAATTCCAGAGTGCAACGAAGTGGAATGATAAATATACACCAAAGCAAACTAACGCCACCATTAAACTAGAAGTCCCCATCGCCTGCTGCAAACTGAATGGAACTTTCCCCAACATACAGCTGCCGTCAGACTTCACGTGTGCCACAGAACCGACATCGGCACTCTCCAATATAGACAAGGTAGTGTAACAACCATCTCATAGAGGGGCAAGGTAGTGTAGCGACTCTCTCATAGATAGGCAAGGTAGTGTAATAACCATCTCTTAGATAGGCAAGGTAGTGTAATAACCATCTCTTAGATAGGCAAGGTAGTGTAATAACCATCTCTTAGATAGACAAGGTAGTGTAATAACCATCTCATAGATAGACAAGGTAGTGTAATAACCATCTCTTAGATAGGCAAGGTAGTGTAATAACCGTCTCATAGATAGGCAAGGTAGTGTAATAACCATCTCATAGATAGGCAAGGTAGTGTAATAACCGTCTCATAGATAGGCAAGGTAGTGTGATAACCATCTCATAGATAGACAAGGTAGTGTAATAACCATCTCATAGATAGGCAAGGTAGTGTAATAACCATCTCATAGATAGACAAGGTAGTGTGATAACCATCTCATAGATAGGCAAGGTAGTGTAATAACCATCTCATAGATAGACAAGGTAGTGTACCAACCATCTCATAGATAGACAAGGTAGTGTAATAACCGTCTCATAGATAGGCAAGGTAGTGTAATAACCATCTCTTAGATAGGCAAGGTAGTGTAATAACCGTCTCATAGATAGGCAAGGTAGTGTAATAACCATCTCTTAGATAGGCAAGGTAGTGTAATAACCGTCTCATAGATAGACAAGGTAGTGTAATAACCGTCTCATAGATAGGCAAGGTAGTGTAATAACCATCTCTTAGATAGGCAAGGTAGTGTGATAACCGTCTCATAGAGAGGCAAGGTAGTGTGATAACCATCTCATAGATAGACAAGGTAGTGTACCAACCATCTAATAGATAGACAAGGTAGTGTAATAACCATCTCATAGATAGGCAAGGTAGTGTAATAACCATCTCATAGATAGACAAGGTAGTGTGATAACCATCTCATAGATAGACAAGGTAGTGTAATAACCATCTCTTAGATAGGCAAGGTAGTGTAATAACCGTCTCATAGATAGACAAGGTAGTGTACCAACCATCTCATAGATAGACAAGGTAGTGTACCAACCATCTAATAGATAGACAAGGTAGTGTAATAACCATCTCATAGATAGACAAGGTAGTGTACCAACCATCTAATAGATAGGCAAGGTAGTGTAATAACCGTCTCATAGATAGGCAAGGTAGTGTAATAACCATCTCATAGATAGACAAGGTAGTGTGATAACCATCTCATAGATAGGCAAGGTAGTGTAATAACCATCTCATAGATAGACAAGGTAGTGTACCAACCATCTCATAGATAGACAAGGTAGTGTACCAACCATCTAATAGATAGACAAGGTAGTGTAATAACCATCTCATAGATAGGCAAGGTAGTGTAATAACCATCTCCTAGATAGGCAAGGTAGTGTACCAACCATCTAATAGATAGACAAGGTAGTGTAATAACCATCTCATAGATAGGCAAGGTAGTGTAACAACCATCTCATAGATAGGCAAGGTAGTGTAACAACCATCTCATAGATAGACAAGGTAGTGTAACAACCATCTCATAGATAGGCAAGGTAGTGTAACAACCATCTCATAGATAGGCAAGGTAGTGTAACGACTCTCTCATAGATAGACAAGGTAGTGTAACAACCATCTCATAGATAGGCAAGGTAGTGTAACAACCATCTCATAGATAGACAAGGTAGTGTAACAACCATCTCATATATAGACAAGGTAGTGTAATAACCGTCTCATAGATAGACAAGGTAGTGTACCAACCATCTCATAGATAGACAAGGTAGTGTACCAACCATCTAATAGATAGACAAGGTAGTGTAATAACCATCTCATAGATAGACAAGGTAGTGTACCAACCATCTAATAGATAGGCAAGGTAGTGTAATAACCGTCTCATAGATAGGCAAGGTAGTGTAATAACCATCTCATAGATAGACAAGGTAGTGTAATAACCATCTCATAGATAGGCAAGGTAGTGTAATAACCATCTCATAGATAGACAAGGTAGTGTAACAACCATCTCATAGATAGACAAGGTAGTGTAACAACCATCTCATAGATAGACAAGGTAGTGTAACAACCATCTCATAGATAGACAAGGTAGTGTAACAACCATCTCCTAGATAGACAAGGTAGTGTAACAACCATCTCTCATAGATAGACAAGGTAGTGTAACAAGGTCTCATAGATAGGCAAGGTAGTGTAACAACCATCTCATAGATAGACAAGGTAGTGTAACAACCATCTCATAGATAGACAAGGTAGTGTAACAACCATCTCATAGATAGACAAGGTAGTGTAACAACCATCTCATAGATAGACAAGGTAGTGTAACAACCATCTCATAGATAGACAAGGTAGTGTAACAACCATCTCATAGATAGACAAGGTAGTGTAACAACCATCTCATTGATAGACAAGGTAGTGTAACAACCATCTCATAGATAGGCAAGGTAGTGTAACAACCATCTCATAGATAGACAAGGTAGTGTAACAACCATCTCATAGATAGACAAGGTAGTGTAACAACCATCTCATAGATAGACAAGGTAGTGTAACAACCATCTCATAGATAGACAAGGTAGTGTAACAACCATCTCATAGATAGACAAGGTAGTGTAACAACCATCTCATAGATAGACAAGGTAGTGTAACAACCATCTCATTGATAGACAAGGTAGTGTAACAACTCTCTCATAGATAGACAAGGTAGTGTAACAACCATCTCATAGATAGACAAGGTAGTGTAACAACAATCTCATAGATAGGCAAGTTAGTGTAACGACTGTCTCCATCATAGGCAAGGTAGTGTAACAACCATCTCATAGATAGGCAAGGTAGTGTAACAACCATCTCATAGATAGGCAAGGTAGTGTAACAACCATCTCATAGATAGACAAGGTAGTGTAACAACCCTCTCATAGATAGACAAGGTAGTGTAACAACCATCTCATAGATAGACAAGGTAGTGTAACAACCATCTCATAGATAGACAAGGTAGTGTAACAACCATCTCATAGATAGGCAAGGTAGTGTAACAACCATCTCATAGATAGGCAAGGTAGTGTAACGACTCTCTCATAGATAGACAAGGTAGTGTAACAACCCTCTCATAGATAGGCAAGGTAGTGTAACAACCATCTCATAGATAGACAAGGTAGTGTAACGTAACAACCATCTCATAGATAGGCAAGGTAGTGTAACAACCATCTCATAGATAGACAAGGTAGTGTAACAACTCTCTCATAGATAGACAAGGTAGTGTAACAACCATCTCATAGATAGGCAAGGTAGTGTAACAACCATCTCATAGATAGACAAGGTAGTGTAACAACCATCTCATAGATAGACAAGGTAGTGTAACAACTCTCTCATAGACTGACAAGGTAGTGTAACAACCATCTCATAGATAGGCAAGGTAGTGTAACAGCCATCTCATAGATAGGCAAGGTAGTGTAACAACCATCTCATAGATAGACAAGGTAGTGTAATAACTCTCTCATAGATAGACAAGGTAGTGTAACAACCCTGAACATAACTTGGAAGCAGCCCATGAATAATACCTAACTTTGTGTATTGTGTGAGAAAATTAAAATTGAATTTTATCGCATAATTTTTGTATGATATTATCGATAACACATTTTTCAACATTAACATTTTTTTCTGTCGACGACATTTCCGATCGTCAATCGTTTAAGTCAGCCCAAGAGATCACTGCATGTATGGTTATGGTGCTGACTTGTCTGGAACCACAATACTGGCAAGTCAGGGATTCGAACCCAGGACTAGTCGGCTCAGTACTCACATAATCTAACACACGTGATGCCCTGATCCCTGACCTGCTCATTATGGTTACTTGTTTTCCAGGGCTGCTACCAGGCTATCTGGGACATCATCAACGACAACAGCAACATCATAATCGGCGTTGGAGTTGGTGTCGTTGTTGTGGAGGTAAGCTGTAAACGTGTACTGGTCATTCGGAGGTTTAAAATGACCTTCACACCTGTCTGATAGCAAATGTTTAGTTATAATTAATGTTAATGATAGGGTCTGGGTGAATATTGTTTTCAACCCCGCACTTAGCATGAAATTCGCTGCATTAACCAGATCCTGGTTTGGTTGGGTACTAAGGTTGAGGTTGGAGGATGGGGGATGGGGGGTGGGGGATGGGGGTTGGGGGATGGAGGATGGAGGTTGGGGATGGAGGTTGGGGATGGAGGTTGGGGTGTGGAGCTTGGAGGTTGGAGGATGGAGGATGGAGGTTGGAGGTTGGAGGCTGGAGGTTGGAGGTTGGAGGTTGGTGGTTAGAGGATGGAGGTTGGGGTTGGAGGATGGAGGTTTGGAGGATGGGGGTGGAGGATGGGGATGGAGGTTGGGGCTGGAGGTTGGAGGTTGGTGGATGGGGATGGAGGTTGGGGATGGAGGATGGAGGTTGGAGGATGGAGGATGGAGGATGGAGGCTGGGGATGGAGGATGGAGGCTGGGGTTGGGAGGATGGAGGATGGGGATGGGGATAGAGGATGGAGGTTGGGGGTTGGGGTTGGGGGGATGGAGGATGGAGGATTGAGGTTGGGGGATGGAGGTTGGGGATGGAGGATGGGGATGGAGGATGGGGTTGGGGATGGGGGTTTGGGGATGGGGTTTGGGGGTTGGAGGCTTGCAAAAGGGGGTTCGGGGTTACAGAACAGTTCATAGTTAAGGACCTACGATGAGCCTCAACATTGGCTTCGAATACCAGATTTATTGTTATAAGGGATGTTGCCTATATTAAATTTTACATATTAACATGACAAATGCAGCAGTTTGGGCGAACCTGACACAGTCAGGCTGTATTATTATTGTTATTGTCATTATTCAGTACCATACACCTGCTTGGTACAGTTCTACTGCCTCTGTTACTAGCGATCTACGTCCAGCATCAGGCTGGCAACCCCTGATCATACTAGACTACTGGTTTAAGCGGAGTGAAGACCACCTCACTCACTCGCTCACCCAGCCATTCACTCACTCACTCACTGTTTTCTTCCGCAGCTCCTGATGATCATCTTCGCCTGTATAGTGTGCTGTAAGGAGAAGAAGAAAAACGATGATTATGATTATGACTACTAATACAACTACTACAACGTCATCGTCATCATCATGAACAGCAGCTTCATCATGTTCTGTACTTCATCAACGTTTCAGCATTCTTTAACGATCTGACTAGTGCATATGAGTGTCCGTGCGTCCATTGGAAGAGGACAGACCCAGTCAGGACCGGGCTGAGAAAGTGTTCACTCGATGGTCGTTCTGTTTTACTTGTGTTTGTGCTTATGTTGTCATAAGAGGCGACTAACGAGATCGGGTAATCAGACTCGCTGACACATGTCATCGAATCCTAATCCTAGACCGATGCTCCTGCTGTTGATCACTGGATTGTCTGACCCGGCCTTGGTTATGTACAAACCGCCGCCATATAGCTGGAACATTGCTGAGACCGGCGTTAAACAACAATCAAACCAAACCTTCTGTTATCAAGTGTTCCTGGGGATTGTGGGTTAGACGTCTTGTCCAGCAGCCCCCTGCTTGTCGTAACAGGTGACCAGGATGGAGAGGTTTGGCACGGTGACTCGGATGATTGCGTATCTTCACACAATGACGATGTGGGTTGTTGCCCACAGTATCAATCACCTGATTGTCTGGTCCAGACTCGATTAGTAACAGACCGCCGACCTTGTTGCTGGAATATCACAGTGTACGGCGTTGACTACAAACCAACAAACGCAACTGTTACAATATATACCTGGTTGGAACGCGACCAAATATATCACTTGTTGTCAGAACGTTATTTAAAGAAGCTGTACAGGAGTCGTGTTGGCGCATGATGGCTGCCGCTCTTGAAGCAGAGGGCCGGACTGTCGACCGAGTGTCCCCGCTATAGTGCGGTTATGGGTCCTATACAGAAGTACGTGATTTGCTCCCATGTATGTTGCTATACTGAAGTATCCTGTTAATTGGGTTAATGTAACCTGTATATACTGTATATACAAAATAGTTTCGCTATTTCGCAAATGAAAACAATTAACAAATTATCCATAAGCATCGATGTTTTCCCCATAATTGATCGCACGTGCAGGAAAGCCCGGATGTAACAATATTCAAGGTATTTAAGCAGTTTCCTGTGATGCCCAAGTTAAGCTCGCATAAATAACATATGGAACAGACATAGTTTTTACATTTCCTGATCGACCTCAGCATTTTGCAGGCGGGTTTTTTGTGTCAAGTGTTTGAAATCCTATTTTCTACGTCTGCGATCTTGTCTATTCTATTTTTTATAATTCTAGAGTGTGACGCATCACAAAACAATGTACCGTGTCCCTTGTGCACTGAGATAAAGTCATGTGTTTATATATGAAACATTATCAGTTTGAGATGCGAGTTTCATACACTTTTGCATGTTCTGTCTCGGGGTGCATATTGTCGTATGCTGCTGCTTGATATCGATGCTCATTATGTCAACCACTGGTCCAGACTATGTCGGCTTTCTGAATGTGGAGTTAAACAATTATCAACGAAACAAACATGTTTCCCTTGTTTATATATTATATTGTTGTATCACCGGAAGTGTGGCTCCCTTCCTTCTCTGTATCCTCTACTGTCTACATGTACCGACGTGAGATCCCCCGGTATCTGTGATATATGTGTATATGCCAAGAATTGAACCATCCAATCAACATCGTCCACCGCAATATAAGGATCGGAAAGACACGGAGGTCTTCAGAACTATAATATTAAATATCTGATTTTAAGGATACTTTACCAAACCACCAAACAGCATTACCCGGCACCGTAGTTCTACTTTATATGGCGGGAGTTTGTGTTTGTATCACATCACGACTTTCTATTATGCAGAATTTATTCACTATATTTTTACATTCTGTTGTTAATTTTTTGTACTGTAAAATAAGTAAAATGTTTCCATATATTCTCTGTTTGTTTTGTATATTCCTAAATCTGGATGCCCAACTGAAGACACAGAACCCCCACCCCCACCCTTTCGAGCTCGGCTCAATGCTTATTGTAAGGGTGACGGGATTGGCTCGATACCTTGGTTGATGCAAGTCATCGTATCCTGCCTGTGCAGATCGTTGCTCTTGATATCTACCACTGGATTGTTTGCTCCAGACTTCAAAATATCAGTTCCAAGTATCGATAAGATATATTGTTCTGTTCTGTTTGATTGGCTGATTGCTGAACGACTTTTTTATTGCTATTATGAGGGTATACTACGCTGCAGTATCAATAATTATGTTAATAATGAATTCGTTCCTACGTGTATTATTCCTGACTCAGTACTGCAGCTTCTAAATGCCCCTCGAAGAAATTCTTGGAGACGTAGCCAACCATGAACAGACTTGCTTGACCACAATGTTCCGATCTGTATCCAAACGTCGCTATTATTTGCATACGTTTCCCGTTCATCCATCTTATCCATAACCACGACGACCTCTGAAGATCCGGGTTAGATGGTCTTCAGCAGCAGTTGCTTGTCGTAAGAGGCGACTAAGGAGATCGGGTGGTCAGGCTCGCTGACTTGGCTGATGCATGACGCTGTATCATAATGTGTGCAGACCGATGCTCGTGATATCAATCACTGAATTGTCTGGTCCAGGCTCGATTATTTACAGACCGCTGTCATATAGCTGGAATATTGATGCATGCGGCTTTAAACAAGCAAAAAAATATATATATGAACATAGTCGCTACACGGTCACATATCTGAGAGCAGAAAAAAAAACAACAATCTATAAGACCTCCAGAATCGGTTCCCAAACACCCCAAACGTTTTGATACAGAGGGTATACAGGGTGTCGAGCGTTCAGTCACTGGTTGTCTGGTACTGGGTATTTTCAGGGGTCCGTGATGAGACTGGAATATGGCAGCTACAGTGATAAACAATAATTACTCCCTGTATTGAGTCCACCAGAAGCGATGTGTCGATGAAAGCACGCGACCTGGGTGTCTTCTACACGTGACCGGCTGCATCCGGCGGATCTCGTACCTGTATTCTTGAGGTTAAACCTTTTGATACAAACAGCCCAGTTATTATTATTATTATAGGATATTTATATAGCGCACATATCCACGCACTAGTGCATGCTCAAGGTAGCATGGTAGGTATACTCACTAGTACCATGATCACATACACCAGTCACTGCTGTACAGACCTGCTAGCTGCCAGGAATCAGATACCATGTGGACTTGTTTGTGTTTGTAGTTGAACACATTCCATATCAATACATCGACGAAAAGTGCGTGCGTGCGTGCGTGCGTGTGTGTGTACCTTGACCTCCTTCCATTACATGGTGACCGACCTGTCTGACGACTGGATGTATCTGTAGGACCAATATGGAGAAGCACAAGCGGTGGACACCACTGGATTATGTTCACTGGTGGATCCTGGTTTGGTTAGAGGAGGATTTTACAGACGCTTTTCTTGTTTTATCAGTACACACTCTGCTAAAGGAAAGAGACATAAAGGTAGAAAGAAATCGAAACCGGAGTTTTGTTGATACTCATGGAAGTTGAATTCCGAATATGAATTTGTCATGTCTGCAAGCATCGGGAGTGATTTGTAGAATAAACTACGGCAAACTATGTCTAAAAAGTGTGTGAAAAGCCTTAACACGTCCTGACTGACAACGGCCTTTGGTGGAACCACGACATTCAGTGACTACACAATGCCATTTAGAAAGTGGTCAGATGTAACATATGTTACATTTGGGATTACACTTTCTTAGTAAAGCACAGATTCTAGAACGTTTGTTGCCATGGCAATGCTTAGATGTTTTTGCAAAGCAAACAGCCAGAGTGCCTGCCTGCCTGTCCCTCTGTCAGTATCTCTATGTGTCTGTGTTTGACGCCCATCACGATGAAACACAGATTCGATGAGAAGAATAGTGTTGGGACAAAACTTGAAGATAGCAAAATTTATGGTCAGGCTTTAATCTAACAAAAGAAATGTTATCCGGACATTATGGACGCCTACTATTTCAACAAACTATTGCCATGTTATTATTTATCCAGTTTTAAATGGATACAATTTCAAATTATAAATCTACGTTTAAGTAAAGTTGTGAATTTTTGTGATCCTTATCAAAGTGTGAGTAGTATAAATAAACAACCACACAAGATCAAGTATTAAAGACTACAATTTACTGTAACACACAGGTTTATGTCTATATTCGTATAAAGCAATAAAGTGGGTGTGGCAGCAGTAATGAGAAACATGCCCTTCAAAATGTCTCTGTGCAATCTGGAATGTCAAGCATTACACTGCCGTATGATTTGAAATAGAAAAATGTGAGTTCTTGAATCCAGAATACGTTGGAAGCCGGCAGGAATTCTCCGGGTACGTTGTCACTTGATAAGAAAGGAAGATAAATGTTACATCGAAACGAACGTGAATCGGTACAGCCAGTCTTCTGGAAACAGCCCCATCCCGAAACCTCGAGAACGATCAATTCTGTCATGTTTGCTAACAACCAAGCGAGGTAACTACTCCTGTTAAAATCACGCCACAACCTTTCAGATTTCACAGCCTTTCATGTAATGATCCTGAGAAACTATGCACATATTCGAATGACATTTCACACTGAAATCCACGCTTCCTCCTACATGTTGATTTGTAACACTACATATCAAATTCAAATGTTATAAAAGCATATTCCAAACTGTGAAACAGATACAAAATAACCAAAGGAAATATGTATCCTCCAGAACGCAATTTGTAAAGGAATTCGCTAGCCCCGGTCTCGTTTCACACTGAATACAGAATCTTCTTAATTCATCAAACTTAAGTGTCTTTTGAACGTTTAAGCAATTTTCACCATGTGCTGCAATGGTATTGAAAACATTTTAAACATACAACCAAAACTACAATTATCAACACATATCACTCTAGACTTGTCAACAAGCAAAACTTGATGCAGGATATTTTATGATGTGTATTGTGTAAGCTTGGTTTCATATGAACTATTCTACTTTTGTCGATACACAATCTGATGACGCCATTCCGCGACATCTGTAGACCAGGGGATTCATGCACTGTGTTCTGTCCTATGGTATTAAGTACCACACACTTCAGTATACGCCCTCAGTACACGCCACTGTCCTGTCCTATGTTGGTAGAATGTACCACACACATCAGTATACGCCCTCAATACACGCCGCTGTCCTATGTTGGTATAATGTTCCACACATTTCAGTAATCGCCCTAAATACATGCCACTGTCCTATGTTTACCACACTCTTTAGTATACGCCCTCAATACATGCCACTGTTCTGTCCTATGCTGGCATAATGTACCACACTCTTTAGTATACGCCCTCAATACACGCCACTGTTCTGTCCTATGTTGGTATAATGTGCCACACTCTTTAGTATACGCCCTCAATACACGCCACTGTTCTGTCCTACGCTGGCATAATGTACCACACTCTTCAGTATACGCCCTCAATACACGCCACTGTCCTGTCCTATGTTGGTATAATGTACCACACACTTCAGAATACGCCCTCAATACACGCCACTGTCCTGTCCTTTGTTGGTATAAACTACCACACACTTCAGTATGCGCCCTCAATACACGCCACCGTTCTGTCCTATGTTGGTATAATGTACCACACACATCAGTATACGCCCTCAATACACGTCACTGTTCTGTCCTGTGTTGGTATAATGTACCACACACTTCAGTATACGCCCTCAATACATTTCTGTCCTATGCTAGAATAATGTCCGAAAGTGAACCACATACATCTGCACACAATTTAATATAAGCAAATCTTTCTTGTCAGTGTTAAGAGAAAATGGAGAGCACAGCAGAATGTCAAATACTGTTGCGATGGTGGAAGTCGACGGAGGATCAACACTGAACATCTCTTGTTGTGTAAATGTCATCTGAAACTGATTTTCTCGCTCCTCTGTTCACGAGTAAGTGGTACACGTCTTCATGATCGAAACACGTAGCTAACATGGCTGGGGTCATCCCGTTCTGTCCCATACTTTTGATGTCCGCAATGTAATGTGAAAGGACATGCTTGACCATCTCTAACAGTCCCCCGATACAGGCCAAATGGAGGATGTTGTTACCATGGTGATCCAATAGCCCCACAGTGCCACCTACACTCACAAGAAGGTCAAGGACATCTCTGTGTCCCCTCATTGCCGCCAACATCAGTGGCGTCCTCCCGTGCTCTCCCCTGCTGTTCACGTCCACTATGTTCTTAGAGACAACGAAGTTCACAATCTTCACGTTTCTTCCAAAACAGGCCAGGTGAAGTATGTTGTTACCGTCGTCATCCACTAGTGCCATAACGGCTCCTTTGTTGACAAGCAAATCAAACACCTCGTGATGTCCCTTCGTTGCCGCCAACATCAGCGGCGTCCGTCCACTCTGTTCTCTACTGTTGACGTCGATGATGTCGTATGAGAGGATATCCTTCACTATCGTCATATGCTGCCCAATACAAGCCAGATGGAGGATGTTGTTGCCGTCACCATCTACTAGTGACACATCGCATCCTTTACTCAGAAGGAGATCAAAGACCTCTTTATGTCCATTCTTTGCTGCAACCATCAAAGGTGTTGTCTCGCAATGTCCTCTACTGTTGAGGTTCACGAAGTCCTTCTTAATGACATGCTTCACTATCTTCACATGCCCACCCATACAGGCCACATGAAGGATGTTGTTACCGTCGTCATCTGGCAGTGACACGTCACATCCTTTACTGACCAGTAGGTCCAGCACGTCTCTGTGGCCCTTGTAGGCTGCCTTCTGTACAGGTGTCCTCCCGCGGTGCCTGCTGTTGATGTCAACTCGACCCTCAAACAGGAGTTGTCTCACCTTGTCGAATTTTCCCAGTCTGCAGGCATCATGGAGGGCAGTATCATCACGTGATGCATCTCGCAAGCTCGGTCGATATTGTTTTACTCAGGTCAATAAAAACCTATATCGACCTCTACAAGAGTCTATAATGTTATATTATCAGATCAATATCACGACTGGTGACCACGTAATGGGAATCGAACTATTGTCTGCGGTGTGATGACAGAAATGTTATATATGATTTTAATAATTCTCCAGTGTTGGTTCAGATGCCTCGTTATTCATTCTAAAATCTACAAAGGTTCAAATGTGAAATTTCTTATACACAACCAGTAAGGCCCAAAAGGTTTTCTTGAGTTTTGAATTGTCCAGGCAGGTTTAGGGATTGTTCAGGAAATGACGGTCAGGTTCATATGTGAAAATAACTCTTTAGTAATTTACTTTGATTGGTTAATTCCAATTAGACTCGCTCACAATATCTTTTTCCCGTTTGTAACAAACATCAGACAAGCGCTGAACTGAGGACTTTGGCTTTTCATGATATTTTTCAAATTTGAGAATTTGCATTTAAAGACAAAATTTGGCTTTCTTTCACATGTAGGTAATTAAAATAAATTAATATATGTTTCTCACCGACATAGACAACCACTTACATGAATGTCTGTAATATACTTAACAGTACAGTGTTCTCTTAAGTGGAGGGAACGTGTCAATATATTGTATTACCATAGCAATGCCTTTATGATGTCATTACGCAGGTGCTGTCGCCATTCCGTTTGATTGGCCGAAACTGTGCCAGCATGAGATGACCTACACTATTGCAGGCAAGACTCCAACACGTCAAACTGCTATCACCATGCTAGACACTATCACCGCCAATACTGGGAGGATGATACCTCTTCTAGCAGCCTGTATTCAGAAAAGAACGATCGAATAAGTGTGTGTGTTTAAGGTCACCCACTACCAATGTATGAACAGAGGTATATTTGTTTATTGTAAACGCACGCAGGTTCACGCATTTAATAAGTGCACGCACTGTAAAGAACAAACGCAGGATATAAACACGTACTCTTAATGCATATGGCTCTTTAATGGTTCTGTCTAAAACTTGGCGAGTTAATTAACTCTTATATAATACTTGAATGTCAGCAACAAGAGACATAACAAACCCGGACACATGATCACTTGAATTGCGAACAGTCGTTCCTAGAGAGGCAGTGTAGTAGAAGTGTGTCTAATCCCTTGGGATGACTTCACCTGTAGGCTGTATTGTGACATTCCCAATGGTGGTTGCCATGGACACGACATACACAACCCGTAAGAGAAAATCTTAGAACCTGCTTCAAGACTTACAGCTCATGACGTACTCACAAAACAAACACATTTTTCGTCATTCCAATGAATATCAACCACCTTAACATATACACAAGGAAATGTTTGTGTACTGAAGAAAAAAACTGTTTGTACCGTCCATAAGTTCTTCAAATAAAATGTGTTTAAACTCATGCTGTTTAAAGGGGAATATAAATTTCACTTGCAATTCAGTGATACTGAACACTGGAAGGGCGGACACCACAAATGTTCTTCACATGATGTATCCATGTGAGGAATGGAACCCGAGTCTTCAGCATGTGTAGCGAAAGCTTCAACCTCTAGGCTAGCCCTTCCGCCCGAATCCCGAAACTCATCCTTGGTATGTAATATGTTTTGGTTTGGTTTGGTTGGTTTGGTTTTAGTTTTACGCTGCACTCAGCAATATTCCAGCTATATAGTGGTGGTCTGTAAATAATCGAGGCTGGACCAGACAATCCCGTGATCAAGAACATGAGCATCGATCTACGCATTTAGGATGCCCGACCACCCGATCCCGTTAGTCGCCCCTTACTACAAGCATGGGTTGCTGAAGATCAGTTCTAGTCCGGATCTTCACTGGTAATGTAATATATAGAACGATATAGACAACATACATAGTGAAAACACATGACACATTTTCAAAAATAAAATTTTTATACTTTGTAACGACGTTCCAAGCAAGCCTGACCAACCGATCGCGTTCACCTTATAAAGGAGCAAGCATTATGTCTGATAGAGAATAAAAACGTGTTATGCATTCATGTTCGTGCAACTTCTTAATACCTTTCAAGAACGTAGTGCCTAGATTGCATTACATTGACAAAGCTTTGTTGTTCACGCGTTTTATCACAACCTATATATAACCGTTTACACAGCTACCTGTGGAGTACAATGTGCATTCATTATGCTGTTAGTGGTGTATTGATAACCAGTAGCCTTCATACAGTTACGTACGCATATATCGGATCACCATGAATATGTCCACACCTTCCTGTTAAAATCTCTCAGTGAAGTTGAGTATCGGGTTAGTCTATCTTGCGATAATATAAGCTGAGTGCTGAGTACGATTAAACACAGGCGTTCTGAGTAAACTGAAACAAAAACAATACATGCTATTCTCAGTCGTGACTTCTTTTTTCTATTAAAAAAAAACAACCATGGGTTCAACATACATGGAATGGTGTTGGCAACAGGGCGGATATAGGTTTTTGAGAAGGGGGTGGGGGTGGGGACACTCTTGAGAAAGTGGGGGTGCACACTTCATTTGAGTTTCAATGGTTATTTAATAAACTTATAAACTTTCAGGACAAAAAAAACGGGGAGGGGGTGTGCGCGTTGATTTTGGACACGTGTCATTACTTAATCGGACCGTGACAATGTCACGTTATAAGTCACCTTCCAGTACGACCATAAAGTAAACACCTTGTATATTGAACGGGAGCCTTACAAGCGGGTTATGTGACTGGTGACAGGGACGAACTACTGCACAAACCCAATTGGTTCTTACCTGGTCAGTACCACACGCATGTTGTCATTTGTTCGCAAAGCTTGCATGACATCCAGCTTTGTTCCATGTGAAGTAGGCACTTCTACTTTAGGCATCTCACTTTACATGACACTTGCTGGAGTCTATACACATGAATAATGTACTGCACCGAATTCGTTCAACACAGATCACAACCATGCGTTAAAGAGACGAAACTTTATTGCAAGTATAAGCAGTGTAAACGGTAAACATCAAGACAACTAAATGAATGGAAAACAATACTTCAAAACTGGTCATAACTGTCTGCTTATGTAAGAATAGAAGATAATACTTCATTTTCGAATCGTAAACGTTGGCTAAAAGGTAAATGAACGTATACTATAATCCATAAATTATGTTTAAAAATCCATAAGAATATAATAAACGACATACATAAAAATAAGTATCCAATATAAACGTGGGGAAGCATTTGTTTATGGCATATGCTTATAGTTGCATTTATTGCTGCTTAAACAGACAGGTCGTCGAAGAAACATAGAATATTTAAAGTCAATATGCTTCGAATAAATGTTTTGCTAAAAAAGCTCATTAAAGATAAATCAACTTTCATTTGACGTAAACATAAACAACCTTTGTTGGAGCTTTTAAAGTATTTTCAGTATTTCCTTTCCAAGTTATTTTAGAGTTTATGATAGCGCCTAGATACTTGTAACTATTAACATTTTTCAATTCTTCATTTTTGATTGAAAGCAGGGTGAGGTTGTAATATAGATTTCCTGCAAACTTCACATCTGCAAACTTCTATAAAGAAATCAAAGCCAAAATAGAAGAATTAGATAATGATAAAATTATAATCTGTGGTGATTGGAATCTAGTGCTTGATGCTGAAATAGATACATTCAACTACAAACATATAACAATCCAAGTGCCAGAAAAGAATTGCTAGGAATTGTTGATTTCTTTGACTTGAAAGATGCATGGAGGGAATCCCACCCAGAGGTAAAAAGGTACACCTGGCGACAGCCAAAGCCTATAAAACAGGCGCGCCTAGACTTTTTCATGATATCGCTGAATATATTAAATTCTGTTTCTGAAAGTGAAAGGCTTCTGGAAATTCAATAGCTCATTACTAAAGGATAAAAAAATATGTAGAAAAGGTAAAAGAAACAATAAAATCTACCCTACAGCAGTATAAAAATCCATGTAGTAATAATGGTGAAGATTATTTGATAAATGATCAAATGCTTTGGGAAATGTTATTATTAGAGATAAGAGGGATGGCTATATGTTACTCTGCAACAAAAAAGAAAATTAATAACCAAAAATTAAAACAAACACAGACAGATATCGTAGAGCTTGAAGAAAGACTCGACTCAGCAGAAAATCAAAAAGAAAAAGAAACTTTATTAGAAAATATAAATATAACTAAAATGGAATTAGAAGAAATGGAAAACCAAGTAACCCTAGGCTCCTTTATCAGATTATAAAAAGCGAAACGGATAGAGCATGGGGAAAAACCTAGCAAATATTTCTTACATTTAGAACATAGAAATTTCTTAAACAAATCCATTGAAGAATTATACAGAATCAATGGAAAAATACTAAGATGTCAAAATCAAACTTTAGAGGAGACAAAACATTTCTATGTAAAGCTGTATACTAGTGAAGAATGTGTACAGGTAGACTTGGAAAATTTATTTTCCAATTTTGAGATTAAAAAACTATCTGATGGCGTTTCAACATCCCTAGAGGGGGAGTTAACATATGATGAAATTCTTTCTGCTCTCAAAAAAAACTAAAAATGGTAAAAGCCCGGGGCCTGACGGCTTTACTGCAGAATTTATGAATTTTTTTTGGAATGGCTTAGGAAAATACATAATTAATTCTTTAAACTATGGCTATAAACTTGGAACTTTATCAATTACACTAAAACAGGGCTAATACTATGCTTACCCAAAGCAAATAAACCTAAACAATTTCTAAAAAATTGGAGACCTATGTCTCTCTTAAACACATCCTATAAACTAGCTTCAGCAGTAGTTGCAAACCGGATTAAAAATATTTTACCACAAATTATCCATGAGGACCAAAAAGGCTTTGTCGAAGGAAGATATATAGGGGAAATAACAAGACTCATTTACGACTTGATGGATTATACAGAAACTTATCAAAAACCTGGCTTACTTCTATTAATTGACTTTGAAAAAGCCTTTGACTCTGTAGATAGAAAATTTATCCAAAATGTCCTGAAGTTTTTCAATTTTGGTAAGAGTATTCAAAACTGGATTACACTACTTTTTAGGGGTAAAGAATCTAGTGTTTTAGTAAATGGATACTCGAGTTCATTTTTTCCCATAACAAGAGGCTGTCGCCAGGGCGACCCAGTATCACCATATATCTTCATCCTATGTGTAGAAGTCTTAGCTCTACTTATAAGAAAGGATAAAAAAATAAAAGGTGTTAGTATGGGTAATACAGAACACATTTTAGAACAATTTGCAGGTGACACGACTCTTACTTTAGATGGATCAGAAAGAGGATTACGGGCTGTTTTCAACATTTTCATTTTCTTTGCAAGATTTTCAGGATTAAAAGTCAATTCAGAAAAGACAAAATTAATCTGGATTGGTTCCAAAGAATGATCTCGAATAGAACTATGCAAAGATATGGATTTGGATAGGAACCAGACAAATTTTTTAGGTATTGATTTTGATATAGATCTGGAAAATATGCAAAACTTAAATTATGAAAAGAAACTCAATTCGATTTAAAGGGAAATGAAAATATGGTCAATCAGAAATTTAACTCCAATGGGGAGAAATGTTATCCTAAAAGCTTTACTACTTCCCAAACTAAATCACTTATTTAATACTCTACCAAATCCACCGATTGAAATCATTCAGAGATTTCAAAAGAAATGTTTCAACTTTATATGGAATGGTAAAAAAGTAAGGGAGAAGTATAATCAAAAGAACAGTTAAATATATAACAGTTAAATGTGGAGGAATTGGGGTACCAGATATACAAAACACCATATTTGCACAGAAATTGAATTGGATAAGAAGAATATTGCAAAACCTTGTAACTTTAAGTATGTAATTAGGAGAGATCTAGCAGATATTATTAGGTTGGCAGACCCTGTATACATAATAACAAATGTCTTACCACTAGTATCAAATACTTTCTGGAGAGATGTACTGCAGGGATGGTCCAATTTTCTAGCTAAACACTATGAAAAGGTTGAATGTTCTTCTGAGATACTCTGTCAGTCCGTCTGGTGGAATGACAATATAAAAATTGGTGGAAAACCGGTATATTACTTAGAATTATTTGAACGAGGTATCATCTTTATAAACGATTTTATGTATGACAACAGACTCTATGATTTTGAAGAATTTCAAGAAAAATACGACATGACAATAGATTTCTTAAAATATCAGGGCTTGCGCTTATCAATTAATAAGTTCATTAAAAAACACAATCTGAAAAGATTGCAATGTCCTTTTCTTCCTTACAATTGTCTAAAACTTGGAAGGGAACAAGGCAGCAAATATTTCTATCAATCTTTATTAAACACCAGCCTTTCCAAATCTTCTGGACAAGGTAAATGGGAAAAAGAATTTGATAAAGAATATACGGAATCTGAACAAGAAGGAATCTATTTGATGTCGAAACGGTGTACAAAGAGTGTTAATTTGAAGTGGTTTCAGTTCAAACTTGTACACAACATTCTGTTTACAAACACAAATTTACATAAGATTGGATATGTTGACTCTCCACTGTGTACATTCTGTGAAGCAGAACCTGAAACAGTGATTCATCTGCTAAGTGAATGTGAACATTCAAACAGAGTATGGAGTCACTTGTCAGCTTGGTTAAATACTGTATCCACAGGAAGAATTTGTTTTACAAACGAAAACATTATTCTTGGTTTTGAAGGGAAACATAACAATCCATTGAATGTGATCAGTATTATTACCAAACAAAATATCTATAAATGCAGTAAAAAGAAAATCAAACCATGTTTTAAACATGTTAAGAGGGAGATACTTAACAATTATGAGGCAACAAAGATATATTATTTTCAGAACTGTCAATTCTCCAACTTTTTCAGTTTCTGGTCTTCTTTTCATATTCTGTTTGCAGACATGACAAATCTTCCCTAGGGGTAAAATTATCCCAAGATCTCTTAACATGTTTGAAAATTGCAAACACTCTACACAGTTATTAGTATTTTCTGTACATCAGTCTAAAGAATAACTATAAACAGATTATGACTGTATAACACTTTTCATGTGCCATGTGGTACATTATCATGCATGGTGTAGGTATATAATGTTACCTACTCAAAATAATTATTCTTCACCTGTTAAAACTGACAAATACTCCACACAATTATTGGATTTTCTGTACATCATTACAAGTCAAAAGAATAATTATAATATATTACGACATGTGTAATACATTTTATGTGCTATTCGTAGTACATTATCATTCATGTTGTACATATCTAATGCTATCTTTTCACCTGCTGAAACTGTCAAATACTCTATACAACTATCGATATACTATGTACATGCACTACATTATCATCCATGTGGTATGTATCTAATGCTATCTTTTCACCTGTTGAAACTGTCAAATACTCCATACAAACATCGATATACTATGTACATCATTGCAAGTCAAGATAATGGGTACAACATTCTATGATTTGTAAAACACTTCTTAGTGTCATCTGCTGTACATTATCATACCTGTTGAAACTTAGTGCTTTATGTACATCATAACTTAAAATCTCACTAAAATATCATATACTACCATGCCCCCCAAAAGTGATGTTATCCAGATTTATACACATTACTGTATACCTACTTTTGTAATATATGAAAATGGGAAATAAAAGACTTAAATTATAAAAAAAGAAGAAAAGTCTCTTGGTGGCATTACTAAATAACATAAACTGTCACACCATATGTATGCAGATAATGTACAGGTTTTGGATTAATTCAAACCGAGCCCCTCTGTTGCCCATGAATTAGCTGTACAAACTTCTGTTTGTTGTCAAGGCATCAAGTCATGGATAAATTACAACAAACTTTGCCTCAATGATGAGAAGACTGAGTCTGTGCTCACAAGCCCTGCTAGTAGACGCAGCAAATGTCCGCTTGATTCCATCCAAATTAGAGACGCGTCGGTTCCTTTCTCCCTCCTCCAGGGTGAAGGACCTTGGCAAAGTTATAGACTCAAACCTTGACTTGAAGAAACAAGTTAACGAGTTGTCTGGATTTTGTCACATGCAGCTAAGAAACATTAGGGAAAAGAGAGCATGCCTCACTAAGGATGCCACGAAAATGTTGACCCTTTCACTCATAATTTCAAGGATGGATTATTACAACAGCCTGCTCGCCGGTTCTCCAAAAAGAAATGTAATCAGCACGTTGCAATCAATCCAGAACAAAGCAGACAGACTTGTTTCACTCTCCCCAAAATAAGACCCCGATCCACAAAGAACGTCATTGACTTCCTGTTCAAGAGCGAATCATTTTAAACTTCTCTGGCTAGCTCCTCTTCTAGCCGCTCAGAATCTCAACAGCTATTCATTATACCTAGAGTCAAACTGTGTAGTTATGGACAACGAGCTTTTCCCCATTCAGCAGCCTATCAGTTTAATTTTCTCCATCAAGAACTACGTACTTCTCCAGCCTACTCTTCTTTCCTGACATCTATTAAGACTCACTTGTTCCGTCAAGCATTTACCCGATCATTTCTTTCTTAGCGCTTTGAGCAAGATACTCATCCTGGAATGGTGTGATAAAAGTGGACTATTATTAGAAAGATTGTGTCACCTTCAAGATCTGCAGTTTGATTGTGTCTCTAACCACGCCGCGTTTCTGCCTTAATATGTGTAACTTTTGGCAGACGCTGTAGAAGCCTTATCAGTCGTCTCACTTAAACGTCCATAGTTTAAAAACACTCTCATATGTTTGTGTCACTTTCTATATCACTCCACTCACTGCACATACAATGTACTACCCCGGTCACTGTCGTTAGAAACTGCAGACACCTCGTCGAATATGTTTCTGCCCAAGTTACGGTCCCTAGTAGCAGAAGCTGTACATGCCTGGCCAGTTACATTTGTGCCTGTAGAGCCAACGATAACGCTTTAGTCACTACTGTCGGTACATGCCCGGTCAGTTACATGTGTGCCTGCAGAGCCAACGATAACGCATGTGTTATTACTGGGGGTACATCTGCAGCCAGCTACCTTTAAGTCAAAAGAGCCACCCATAATGCTTTTGTCACGACTGTCGGTAGAAACACCAGACACCTGGTACTGTGCCTTTTTGTCAGCAACATTTCTTGAAACCCAACGGTCAATACCAAGGGCACTTTCGTCAGAAGCCACAGTTAACCGGTTCCTCGCTGCTCCGTGAAGATTTCTCACGTTTGACTGTCTCGTCGTACATGGACTTTCTACACTGCCATCAGCAGGTCTGGTCAAACGTCCTTCACTGTGTCGCCTGGTATCTGTAATGAAAGCAGGTGAACACTATGTAAAATGTCTGCAGCATACAGCATACGTTTGATAAAATGTTTGTTTTATGAATGTAATGGATGCAAATATACCAAGCATTCAAATAATTTGATCGGCATTCTAAACGTTTGTGAGTCTATAATAAGAGAGTAAGTGAGTTTAGTTTTACGCCGGACTCAGCAATATTACAGCTATATGGCGGCGGCCTGTAAATAATCGAGTCTGGACCAGACAATCCGGTGATCAACATCATGAGCATCGATCTACGTAACTGGGAGATGATGAAATATGTCAACCAAGTCAACGAGCCTGACCACCCGATCCCGTTAGTCGCCTCTTGCGACAAGCTTGGGTTACAAGAAGGTTACCGGCTGACACATGTCATCGTATCCCAGTTGTGTAGATTGATGCTCATGCTGTTGATCACTGAATTGTCTAGTCCAGATTCCATTATTTACAGATCGTCGCCATGTAGCTTGAATATTGCGGGGTTACATAACAACCCAACCAACCAACCCTTAGGCACAATGGATGGTCTTACTGTTAGTGCAGGGCATTCTCAGGTTTGTATGACATGAACAAAAGTGATACTATGAATTTCTTTAAAAAGAACTTTCAAACGAAGAAGACATTTTGGTTTTAAAATAAGAACTACATAATCAATACCTGAATCAATGGAAGCGGAGATGAATAACTAGTGTTAATATATATCGCCAATTACCTGGTAGGTCTAGATGCTCGGATGGTGATTGTGTGGATCCGGTGATGTAGCATATCATGTCATCCTCCGACTCATAAGGTGAGGAGCCAGTTGATGTTCCAGCGTCACTGTCGGACATGGTTGGTTATATAACTATACTCAAATGTCAAGTGTTGTTCTACGTGAGTTATTATATATCAGAAGGGAAGTCTAGACTGTCATAAATTGTGCAGCTACTTCTCAACAGTTTGAGTATGAACATGCGAATGCATGATCCGTAATCTTTGAAGCCATTCAGAACGATTCATTCGACAAACATTTGCCGTCTTTGTCGCACCGCTATCTGTGACATAATATGTTCTGGGCCCTTCCTTGTCGTAGAACACGACTCCCTGACAATAACGAACGGCTACTTCCAATACAACTAAGCCAACATCCAGCCTGGGGACGGTGTGGAATCTAATATCGATCAAGTCCCTTGGTCCTTCTGTAAACTGTCCGTCAAGATCCAAGACACAGATGTCAGTTTCCAGCTTCTTGTAAATGTGTTCTCTCAGAGACTCTTGTGATATATCCAGCTTACAACCAGTGTATTCCGGTTTCTTAGTTGTATATCCTTCTTTTGTTGTTAGTTTCGATTCGCTAACACCCAAGAAGTATGACCCCCCACCAACAACCTTGGACATAGATGTAATGTTGTCCTTGAGCTTCAATTGGCTCCAAATGTAGTCAGTCAACTGTTTAGCATCTCCCTCAATGCTTGTGACTTCTCTCGTGGTCTGGAATGTTTTCAGCTGTATATGTCGGTTCTCGTGAAGGTCCTGGACGTTATCTGGTAGTTTTGCAGTAGGGACGCTACCTGCTTGAGTTTCTGTTTTTCTCAGCAACACCTGTATGTTTGATGAGTTGATGCTAAGATTCTCACTGTCATTATTTGCTTTTGTGTTGAAATCAACAGTACATACACTCTCAACTTTCCCAACTGTTATCTGAACAAAGTCAGTGATATCTTCAAATGTTCCAATCTGACACAAACATTTACGTTCATAGACGTCAGTATAGAGTTCACCGTTTTCAAGTAACCCTGTCAACTTATTTCTGACGGCCTTGTCAAAGTACTCTAGACACCGGTCTGCCTGGGACGTCCCTTGTACGTGGACTAACAACACCCCTCCACCACTGTTACGTAATGCTGACGCTGCTTTGGCGACTTGATCCGCAAATCTCCTCTTTCTTGTTCTCTTTGGTTCTTCTCCTTGTCTTCTCTTGCCACCCTCGGTTAGAATCTTATATTCGATATGAATTGGTAAAAGTTTGTTGACTGGTTCACGGTTCTCCTTGTCTGTGTATCTGTTCCGTACTTCAGTACATCTGGAACACACACCTGTAATAGAAAAAAAGTGTAACTGAAACAGTTGCATCTTCAACTTTGGCTTTACGTCAGGTCATCTTGCCAATGGTCTCATAAGACCATTGGTCTCATTTCTCTAAGGTGATCGTAACTCCTATGCTGTAACATAGATTTACGACAGTCATAGCGCTACGAGGCCCGGTTCTGTTACCTTAACATCTGTCATTTCAAGGTAACCGCACATTCGTGATAACGAGGCACACCTGAGTGAGTAGGTGAGTATTGTTTCACATCGCTTTTAGCAACATTTCAACAATATCACAGTTGAAGACACCACAAGGCAGACTAGTGTGAAGAGTGAACACAACTTCATATAGAAAACTGAAACACAAATTAAATGTTTTTTTGTGTGTACAAGAACTAAAAATCGTGACATATTGTGTACATGTATCATATATATAAGCAATAGCTAGTGTTTCAAATTTGTTAATTTACAAACAGGATTTCGGTGAACATGGTTTAGAAACTGACTCAGAAACACTCGGTTGATTGTTTCTCACATGCGTCTTCGCTTCGTTGTTTTTTTTTTCATGAGCGATATGCTCATCAAACGAGTCGTTTGGCTACGTTGTCCACGAGCGATCCATGAATGGTTTGCATGGTCAATAGTTTTTCGACGTCGTTCAATGCGTCTTGAGCGCGTTGGGGTACGTCTCTCATAAGGATCGCGATAAAGAGGAGCTATATTCTTTTGCTCTTGGCAACATAATGATCTTCGACGGTCGTTTTTAGCAGATCATTGCCCATGTTTCCTTGTGTGAACGAGGTCTCCTCATTGTCGAGCAATTGGGCTCCATCACCATGCAAATTGTGCATGGGAATATCGTTACCACCTTCAGCCATATTTCTATTGAAGATATGAAAACATTCATTCAAAATAAATGATGTCGTCGCAATATGGGCAAAAACTAACCCTTTCTGAAGAATGAGAGAACCCCTTGGGGTCAAAGCCGTGCATCAGTCGACGACGATCATTAACAATCCAACGCTGTTGGTTCGCTTTCCCAACCTGGTTGTGGACAATGTCATCGTTCTGGGGACTGCTCGCCTGTCCTTCCAGATCAGTTTGGAATCCGAAGATAAACGCGCGAAGTCGTGGGCAACCTGGGTCGCGCCATTGTGAAGAAAACGACCATCAAGATCAGCGGAAACAAATTTTGTGCATCGATGACAGCGACGTGTTCTTCAGCTACACGGATCACTGGAGAATCGCGAGTGAACGGGAAAAACATGAAGTACCAGGGGATTCGTTAAGCCAAGTGTCCGTCGACTCGGTTGCACGTGGGGTACGCTTTCGAGCATGCCGAACTCGCCGCGATGGTTAAAAAACACAAGGCCATTGCCGAGGCGTTCGGGAACCGATTTTGCGTCCCCCTTGACATCGAGTTGCTGGAATGTCATATGCCCTTCCACCAGGCTGCGCTGGAATATGCGACAGGCTCGAATATGAACTCAAGTTTAACGATTACAGCATGATGATTGGATGGAGAACCGTGATGAGGGTCGCTACACCATCGACAATATTTCGCTGGAGTTTGACAAGGTGACGAATATTTGGGCACGTTAGCCATCCTGTATGAACGTGTGCTGCATCACTTGAAGATCACCGCGAACAAGAGCAACACGCTGTGGAACATCAATCTGAACGTGCCTGCGCGATCGATAAAGGGCATTTTGATCCTGCCAGTGGAAGAATTTCAGCCGTTTCAAAGGGTCAACCCAGTATTGGAACCCCGAGATCATGAAAGTCGAGGTGACCGTCAAGGGCATGCCCAACCAGCTCTTCAACCAAGGCATGCGCACTTACCATCAGTGGGACGATCCAATGATCAAGCGGCCGCATGAAATCAACGCGATCATCAGGGACCTCGGTCTCGCCTACGTGTCGCTAGGAGATTACCTGACCACCAAGTACGCAATGTACGATGATCAACTGCACAGCAGCAGTCATTGCATCGAGAACGGCAGCGAGGGGATCACCATCCAAATCGCCAAGAAGGCTCAAAAGCTTTACCAAGACGGTAAATTAAACCCTTATTTGTACGTGATCATGGATGCGCAGCTTAACATACAAAATGGAAGATTCGTGCAAGCCATCTATTGATTTGCCTCGCGATCCGCATAGCACCATCGTGTGAGGTCAGATGGGATGCGGGTAGACCGTGTTCGTCTTGGATCTGCTAGAAGGGTACTATCAGAATGTGTTTGATCATTTCGTGATTCTTTGCCCTACGATACGCGTCAATAAAACGTACGCGGAGAGAGCGTGGGTGATGAACGACGCAGAGGTGTATAAAATTGACCTAGTAAAATTGAGTACGTTTACAGGACTGGTTGTGAGCCTTTCACGAAAAGTTTGAGGGAGAATCGATGCTGTTTATCCTAGACAATTGCAGCGCCAACAAGGAGATCACCAAAAAGAGAGACATGTTATCGTATTTAGCGTTTTCGGGCCGCCACATGAACCACAGCGTTGGGTCCTCATGCAAAAATTCAACTCGGTCCTGAAAGACCTGAGGGGACAGACGCGATGGGTCGCCCTGTTTCACTGCAAGGATAGGGATTCATTTGAGGAATGTTTGAGAGAAAACGACGTCATTCCCACCAAACCAAGCGAGAACGCATGAGAACCTTGTTAGCCCAAATGAAAGACACCAAACTCGTGCAGAAAACAGACCAACCCGTGGCTTACGCAGTGTGCTAGCTTAGCAAAATCAAGCAACCTGCTTAGCAAAATCAGCAACCTGCTTGGCAGCACGTAGCAAAGTCAGCAACTTGCTTAGGTTAGGTGACGTGAAATTGGGTTTTACATCGTGCTTGAGAATATTTCGCTCATATGACGACGTGCATGTGTGTGTATGTGTATGTGCGGCTGCTTGTACTAGCCCAGACTGAAGCTGGTTTTATGGTGCTAGCCCACTGAGATACCATGCCGCAGTGAAGCATGAATACCCCACTCAGACACATTATGCTAACTCCGAGCCGACCAGTCCTTGTTGTACCCATTAATGCCAAGCGCTAGGCAGGGACCGACAAGTACCATATTTTAACGTCTTTTGTCATGACGCAGTCGGGGATCGAACCTGCGACCTTCCGCTCTCGGGGTGGACGCTCTAACCACTACACCACGGAGGCCGTCCCAACCTGCTTAGCAATGCTTAGCAACATTTAGCAAATATCTTAGCAAATTAAATGTACACCCCTATGTACGACGATTTTTGACATTGTCGTGTTGTTTTACTTGACATTCATCTCGTTCTGTTTAGGCTATGCCGTATTTCATTATATTAGATTTAAAACCCGATTGATGTATTATAAGATGGAGTTGGACCACATGCTTGAACAAATGATATCGGAGGAGGAGAAGGAAGGTGAAGATGCGTCCTCCCGTGTCGATGCGTCCCATCACCGCGGCAATCATTACGACGAAGCACTGCCAATTTAAACATAAATGCCCGATTAATGATATTCAAGATAACGGAGCCGAACACAGAAGCAACACCAGTGGCGGAAGAGGAGACAATCCCCCACCAAGTGATTGATACCATCACAAAGAAACCCAAAAATCTGAAAAAAGTAGCAACCGGTTAAAAAGGAGGGTTAGCTAAGCATCGTAAACTGACCCCGCTGTGGATTCCGTACACTGTGGTAGCTGCTGTAGTGTGTGTCACCGCGGCTGTATGGCTCCATCAACAAAAGATGACGCCACAGCCACCACCACCAGTGATGAGCCCACCACCAGCGAACCCACAATTAGAGGTAAACCCACACGTTATGTTATAATCATGTCTAATCCCAGCGAAAAAACGTTCATCAACGACGCGTATCACACTGCCGTGGTCAGGCGACTGGCCATAGGCTATGCTCGATTGAGCAAAATGATCACAAAACAATCGGCACCCAAACTCGATTTCAACCCGCAAGACATGGGCATGTTCGTGCTAGACGTGGGACTGGCAATGGCCACCAAAGCGATGCTCGTCAAGCAAGGCATCATTCCTGAAAACATATTAAAGTAAGGAGTCGTGATATGATATATAAAAATGGCCAGGGTTGCGATCATGCTCAGTTGGGCTTTAGTCCTACCCTGGCCTTTTCGGGGAGCAATTATCTCTTTTTCCGATTATGCACATCCAACGCCGCCAAAGTCGAAGCGGAATGAAAACGTCACGATTTGGCCATGCAGCAACTACAGGCTGCACAAGCCGAATACGTGAAAAAACGCATGGAAAGAATTGATTTCATCAACGCCCAACTCCAACGCAAAAACCGCGCCCTTCGAACGTTCAAGGACATCGACGATGCCATGTGACAATACCACCTGCTTACCGGCAAACGACTCGACCCCCTCGGCGGCGAACCCACCCTCTCTCAGTATTACAACCCTTCCAAGTCACAACAAGACCGGGAGCTGATTTTTGTGGCGTTAGGATTAGCCGCCACCATAATGATTGCCAAGCAATTAGACTGAACTGTATCTAAGTGCATATATAGCGAAGATGAGACCCGCTCCGTATCATTGTCAATACGTGCTTCTTGGAAAAGACCTCTGGGACTAACAGTCAGATCTTTCCTTTCTGCCGCTGGCATTGAGCTAGAAAATATATCTCCTTCCCGTTTTCTTTCTTCTGTTTTCGGCAATTAATTCGGCCAGACGTCCACCTAACATTAACCACATTAAAAAAAAGAAGAAACTAATGAATTACAATATAAACAAGCATTTAATCAATTAAAAAGTAAATATAATATATACAAATTCTTATGTATAGCTGGGTTCAAGGATGGTGGCGCAGTTGCTTGTGACGCTGTTATTGGATCCAGAACAATATCTTCTCGTTTACCAGATCACAGCTCAATTTTCACAGCCGAATCCAACGCTATATTTACAGCATTAAATCACAAATAACAAATAACCCTATATCATCTGTTCAGACTCTCTTTCGTGCCTTCAGGCTATTAAAGATCATTCTTGCAAATGTCATAGAATAAACCATTTCAATAAGTTTCTGTAAAACTTCATATATTCAAACGACATATTTGTTTCAATATATACTGAACCACAAAGGAAACGTCGTCTTTCAAAACCAAATGCAAAATTTTGTTCTTACAAGATGGTGTTTTTATTACGATTGCACCGTTTTGTTACGATGTTTTTCAATCCAAATTGACAGTTATTACCAACACCAGTGTGCTTTCTGATGAAATAGCATATAGACCAATTGCACCGAAAAAGGCAGACATGTTGAATGGTTCCGTATGACATTCGTGAAAATGAAAATGCACGTGCATGTCGTGACAACCCTACCAATGAAAGCGAGTCCCAAACTCGGCTGAAATCATTTTTGTTTTGACACAATCACCATACCATGACTTACGAGAGATCAGAGGAACCAAGTCTTGGGACGATTGCAAGTTGTCCAGACTGCACGGAGGGTAGCCAATCATTTTAATGTTCATGTTAGGACAATCTACCGACTGCAAGTGTGGTATCGGGTCAATAACAGCATCCAAGACCGTCCACACTGTGGGCAACTTTCAGTAACATCACCGCCAAAACCTACTGCAATGGGCAACTCTGGATGGAAATTGGCTTTGTCGACAATGGAAAACTGTGCTTTTATCTCATGAAAGCCGATATTGTGTTTCGACAGTCGATGGCAGAGTGAGGGTATGGGGAAGGCGTGGGGAACTGTTTCCCATTGAATGTATTGTTGAAAGAGACTCGTGGGGTGGTCCAAGCATCAAAGTGTGGGGTGTAATCGGTCTGAATCAGTTAGTTGACACCATGGTGTTCCAGAATCTTGGTCCAGGATGAGGAAATGACATGACAGCTGCTCTCTATATTGACCAAGTCATAAGACCCCACGTTGCACCACATTTTGGACGTTACACAAAATCACATCTTCCAGCAAGACAACTTTCGTGCCCACACTGCCAGAGCAACACTGGACGTCCTAAGACAACATGGCATCCAAACCCTATGAAAGCCTGCACTCAGTCCGGATTTAAGTCAAATAGAACACCTTTGGGGCGAGAATCAAAGAAAAACTGAATGACATCCAACCAAGGTCAACAACTGCGGCTGGACTCGATCAGGCATTTCGTAGAGTATGGACCAAAGTGCCTATAACCTTCATCAACCGGCTAATTCATTCCATGTACAGACGATGCAACGCTTTCATCAATGCCCATGGTGGCCATAGACGATACTGACTTTGGGGTATCATAGTGGTACCATCTTTGATGATTTTGTTTGTGTGAACTCTAAAAGTGATTCCCGAAAATGTGTTAACCATAATTGCCAAGTTTGAACTCAATCCTCAGTTTTGATTTTTAATTAGAGCTAATTGAAGTATGTGCTTTAAGAAACCGCTATCGGTGTGACATTTCTTTTGTGGTTCAGTATATGTCCAAAGTACACCGAAATTCTATCTTCTTTGTCTATGCCTGTATTCAGCAAACATTCGATGTATCCCCTCTTATCATAACCCCCCTCTGGGCATGACCCTTAATTCTCAATGCTATTAGTAAATGTCAATTAACACCTCCCTACGTCGGGGATCTTACGTATGTAAATGTCCACAGGTCAGTGACCTTGCATAACGTGGCGTAATGTCCCTATGTATAAAATCTGACATATGGTCAGTCAGGGAGACCAGTCAGAAACGAGGTGACAAGACGGGCTCAGATCATCGACAGAAGCGGACGGATTGTGCGGCTAGTCGGGGCGTCGGCCAAGGCCATCGCCTCACCAACGATGAAGAATTGCCGTCCGACTACTGCCTGCGCTTGTAAGTGACAGAGCGGGTCTCCACATCGGGAACATAGGCCACTCAGTCCCGGTGTGCATTCTGTCACGTGATTACCATTTGATGTACCATTTCGACCATTATTCCCCAACCATAATAAGATGGCTGCTGCTGTTTCAACTCTAACGCCGACTTTTGTCTTCCATCTCTTGTCCACCATCCTGAACTACCATCCAAGAGTATCACCAACCAACGCTCTTGGACACAAACATCCACTTTTAATCGAAATTATTGAATTGTATAATGAACTTGCAACTGGCCTATGGACATCGTCTTTTGTTGGTTACCCAACCATGTTGGCATTTCTGGGAACACAATGGCCGATTTTGCTGCTAAGGCAGCACTCAACAAATCTGTGACACCACTTCTCATTCCATACTCTGATTATAAAGCTAGCACTAGAACTTACGTACATCCGTGATCTGATGCAGAAGAAGTGGGACACACAAATAGATATTGATGAATTACATCAAATTAAACGAACTATCGGTAACACCTACTTGGGTTGTCAGTCCAGATTGGGGAGGTCATTATGCAACGATCTCGCATTGGCCATACGTGATATATACATGAATACTTATTAAAAGGTGAGGATCCTCCGCTTAGTATCCCTTGTGATGAAAGAATCACATATAAGCATGTTCTGCTTGACACCATTGATTTCAATGTAAAAACTGTTAAGGATTTTCATACTACTGTTAATTTTCATTCAATTATTTGTTTTTTTCAAAGAAATTGAATTATTAGATAAATTCTAATTATATGTTTTGTAGATAGATAATTTCAATCCTCGAAGGGGGTTAAAGTAGTATAAAATTATCGTCCCCCTGAGAGGGTATGTAAGACGACATCTTTCAAAGTATATTTAATCTCACGACATTTTTAATCGTAGCATATGTGCATGGTGATCTACCTTTGGTTGTTGGCGATCTGTTGCCTAATTTTATATTATGTATTGTCCAAATTGTGTTATTAGTTTTAACTTTACATGCTAGTTTTAAATTCGAACTGTGTTAGTCTAGTTGTTTTACTGTCCTTTGACGACAGGTTTAATAATATACACATATTCTTTATCAATGTCAAAATTGCTCTCGTCACTATATGGCTGAAACATTGCCGATGTTAGGTTGAATATAAACTCACTCACTCACGCACATCACATGATCCCATTGTCATCATTGTGTACCAATGCTTGACTTGTTACCTTGCAAGAGGTTGATGATTAAAGATTCTTTTAGCTCATCTTAAGCTGTCTGTCATGCGTTTGAAACCCTGTGCTTTGAACATCTCATGATCACGTGATCACGATCTACGTCGTGATTGGCTGAAATATAATCGAAAATTGAACGAGACTACCTGCTACATCCCGGTTACACCATTCGGACTCATTGATCGTAACAGACTCCTCATTCGGTTTCATCAATGATCCCAAAGTTTTAGGAGTTCCTACTAATCCTGATTGAGTTGCAACACCATCGCATACACTCGCAGCGATCGTTGATGGTCACAACGATCGCCACAGGACTCGAGCAACACTCACAATGCGGTAACAAGTCGATCTCTAATTGTTGCAGGAGGGCCGCAACTGGGTCGTAGCACACTCGCTAATATACACGCATACAGACTCGTAAACTAGAAGACCCAATTAAGATATATCAGACCAATGAGAGCGGTCGTAATAAATAAAACTGGGGAATTTTCTGCTATTAGTCACAATGATTTTTGGTGTGACCACAAATAGCGATCAAAGGAAGACTCATCGCGATGGTCGTAACACGATCGTAGCGGGGTCGCAGTTCTGTGTAACATGACATGGTTCGAACACTGTCTGACTCCTGATTCGCTCTGGCTAGCTCACGCGATCCCTCCTACTTAGTTCCCTTAGTTTTACATTTTCGTTCTTGATCAGATTATTGTTATGGAAACTTCAGAGATCGTTGCACATACGTCATGATATGTGTGCTTACTTCTAACACACAGATGATCTGTCTATAGGCTATCGGTGACAATCTATGCTTGCTTAATCCCAAGAATTCAGAAGCCGATAGAGTGTAGTAGCGGGATTTTTTTCATCGCGTTATTTTTCAAATTTATATGTTGAACTTGCATTTTTGATAATTATTTGTTACTGTAAGCCCATACCAAAATGTATCAGAATCTGCAAAGTTGTGTTTTGCGTTGCATGTAAACTTTAAAGGGACAAGTTCAGATTCTGATTCAAGTGCTGGTTCCGGTGTCTGCGATTTAATGGTTTTTACAGCTTTTGATTTTAAAGGTGGCACATCTGGTTTATGTATTGAAGTGGCTGAGATGAGTTGAGCTATGGAAGCGTAGTAGGGCCACGGTGACAATAATTTGGTCTCACTCCTCTCATCTCCTTAATAGGACTTAATATCTCCTACTTCGGACATACCATCACTTGCGGAGGACATATACTACCCATCAAAAGTTTAGACTCACTTAAAGAACTCACTATATGTTATGTATATAATTGACCTCATGTCCAAAAGAGCATCATCTTTTTTTTCTCGGTTTGCAGATAATATACTCATAGAAACAAATAAAGGAACACATTGAAGTACAGAGTTTCACTCACAGTACAATTTATACCTTGTGAAGAAACCTTGAAAAGAATAAAGGAATCCTTGTACTTTCATGTGTTCCCTGATTCGTTTCCATGAGTATAGTTCCCGCAAAATCGGAGTTCAAACGATTCACTAAATTCAACCCAGCTGGGGTGAAAAGTGGTTTCAACAGCTGTGCTGCTCTGTGCAGGTTCGCGCGGCTTGAACTAGGATGCCCGGACTATGAGGTCGTGAGCAGGAGTAGTCTAATCTGGGGTGTGTACACGAACAACAACTATAAAATAATCTACTTGTTACATAAAAGAAGCTCGTTAAGGATCTGGATCTACTCAGTTATGTGTCCACCAGTGAGGCGTTTAACATTTCAAGACGGAAAACCTTCACTGGCGGGGAGTACTCGGAGTAGGCTTTGATGTGAGCTATTTTTCTAATGTTTTGTTGACATTTCACAGGCACAAGCTTTTTATATGTTATGACAGTAGATTACCGATGTAACTATTATTATATAATTTTATTTGACTATTTCATCACACGTTCTTGCCGAGTCACAATTTCTCAGGTCGATACTTAACAGCAACGTCATTATTTAGCATTGTCAGAATTTGTACCTGTGATAAAGATGCGCCTCTGTCACACGCAAAACGCAATGTCTGTTTTATTGACACCTATATGTCTGCTAATGACAATATGCAATTGCAATACACAACTTCAATTATTGACCACATGGGATTTGAACTTAACATCTATCAGGCTATACACCATAAACAAAAGACATTGAATTATAGCTCGTGAACCAGACAGACAGGTGTGATACTTGTACACATGAGACCCGTGAAGGTCCGGGTTAGAATATTGGTCTTCAGAAACCATGCTTGTCGTTTTCTGTATCCAAGAAACTTACCTGAAAAGATTTGATCCGTTTGACATCCGTCAATACAGTACCTACTAATTACAATGCCTTTTTCCTCCCTCTTCATTTCTGGTGAGGCAGGACATCCTGAGTGAGTGAGTGAGTGAGTGACCGAGTGAGTGAGTGAGTGAGTTTAATATTCCAGCAATATCATAGGGATTACACTACGTTCACTTCATCTTCCTCCTTCTTCAAATGTCCACCTGTGAGACCTTAAGAACTTGAATGATCTACTCCGAAAGCCCTACATAATCATGGGTGATGTAAACGTCCATGACACCCTGTGGCGGAGTACTGATACAAACAGTAAGGGAAACATTTTGACGATTTTATGTCAAACTTAAATGTATCCATCTTCAGCAATTGGTCAAACATTTATCTACATGCTACCACTGGAATATACTCTGCTCTTGATCTATCACTTACAGATTCTAATAGTTTAAACGACTTTGAAACTTTTTCGTTTTGAAATTTTATCTGGTTGGGTTGTTTGGTGATGGTCAAGGCAAACACAGACAATGTCACGATTACGATGGACAAGCGTGTCGAGCTATAGAAGTAGCCTACAGAATGTGTAAGAAAGTAAATTCGCGAAGTTGAGATATGGTACGTTTCCGTTAGAAATAGAGCTTGGCAGGTTTCACAGCCCACCTACCCTTTTACAAGATCGTCTATGTAATATGTGTGATTCAGACACTGTGGAAAAGGAAATTCTTTTTCTGAGAGAATGTTGTCCGTATAATGATATCCGTTCAGGGTCATGGAAGCAAGCTACAAATGTAAACATTATCTTTCCCTTACTTAGCCTCACTGATAATTTTTTTTATTTAATGCAAAATAATAAACTCTGTATATCTAGAGCCGCAACTGTATGTAAAATTGTACATCTTCGTCTTTGCACAAGATTGTAAAGTATGTACCAATACTATGACGAATGTACAGTGGTAATTCTAACCTGCAATTTAAATCTGAATTTGTGCAATCTATAGGCATATTTAATTAATATTTGTGTGGGTTAAAATGTACATGAATCTGCATGGAGTGAGGATCTGAGTGTGGTCATGAGTGAATCCGTATGGGGTGAGGATCCGTGCGTGAAGGAATGTGTGTGTGTGTGTGTGTGTGTGTGTAAGAAAGGACTGTGTTATTTATGTTGCATGTATATCTACTGTTTCAAATTTGTAATATTGTGTCTCTAATATTCATATCAGTGATTCTCTAGTATTTTTACTGTCCATCGTCGACAGGTTTTAATCTTCAAAATGTTTTCACTTCATATCGTATAAATTGTTTTCGTCACGATATGGCTGAGATATTGCCGGTACGACGTTAAATATTAACTCACTGACTCACTCACTAATATTGTGTCTCGTAGACCTGAATGCCAGATTCTGTTTTATATTTATATTTTAATGATTCTATGAGCATGTGACACGTAAATAAAATATGTTTCTTCTTCTTCTCATATCACACAACCATCGGTATGCCTCTGCCTTATTTCACCCTAAACTGAAATACAATAGTCTCTTGAAAAACGAGACCAGATGCAATTCCCATTCTAAGGCTCCTTTTCATTAATAAAAAAATAGGCTTTATTTTAACTAATGAATACATAGGTGTATCGGAGACTAGGGCCCAGTCTATTATACACTGTATAAGCAAAGTCAAACATCCTTCTCGCTCAGGCCAAGTATATTCGTAACAACTCGCCTCTTTCCGTGACATACAAGAAGACTCGTACCCCTATCGTACACCATTATTGCCAAGAATCGTGGCAAACCAATCAAATCGCACGCAGTAAAACGCATTTCGAAGCATGAAAATGGCGGCACCGTTGAACTTTGAAACTTTGCTAAACTATGCAAAGCAAAATTTTAACATAAACTTTGAGCTAAAGGATCAGAAACTTTAAACATGTTCACAAAGGGAATGACTGTATTGCTGTTTTGCTCACGGGATATAGAATATTCCAGGAGACATGTATGGAAATTCAGAGCTATCTTTCCTTGGTAATAGTACTAGACTATTTTCATCTCCGTGCCCGTTTGCGCTTAGACAGGGCCTAGGTGTAAACATGGCTTACAGGTTTCACTACGCTAAATCAGAATCACATACTCCGTGAGCGAGCACCGTATGTAAACATCTGAAAAGAGACATGTGACAGCTGTGATTGGATGAAATAGTGTAAGATATTTATGTTTTTTAAAAGCACATCCGTCCAGTAATTAAAACTGACGACAATTTAAGTATTTAGTGCTGTCATTTTTATCACCATGACTTACGCTTTTTGTGTGTACAGATGTTTCCCAGTAGGTGACATTTGGTGCGGAACTGGGGTTCAAGTGCGAGTCGGACAGTATGTTTTGGAGATGTCTTTAACAAACATGTGTTGAATCGTATTCTTAACAATTGTTGGTCAATCAATGAATTTAATCACAAACACATGAGGTTATAATAATAGCTTGATATATACTAGCCACATAAGGAAACTGTGCATTGTCAAAATATTATCCCAGTTGATAAGTACGATAATAACGTCAAAGGTACATATAAACTTTAATGAAGGGATCATGAGACCATAACAAGTTGGGAGAACTTCAATTGAAAAGGCAATCACAATGACGTCACGAGTCCACAAGCGGGACAGGGGTATGTCCACCATCGGCATTGAGAACAACAGTGCATAGACGACGCATAGAGCCTATCAAACGTGCAAGGAAGGCTTATGGGATGTCACGCCAGATTCTCTCAAGTTCTGTTGCAAGGTCAAGGACGTTATCTGGCGGATGAGGAAGACGGCGTAGACGTCAATCCATCTCGTCCCAAACATGCTCTATCGGGGAGAGATCCGGTGAATTTGCAGGCCAAGGCAATAAGTGAACGTTGTGGTGTTGCAAGAAATCCATAGCAACCCTTGCCGTATGAAGGCGGGCATTGTCCTGTTGGAATGTTAACCCAGGGCCATGACGTTGCAGGAAAGGAATTGCCACAGGTTGCAGAATCTGATCGCTGTAGCCCACACCAGTTAAGTTGCCCTGAACAATCACCAAAGGAGTTCTTTGGCGTGCTGTTATTCCACCCCAAATCATCACGGAACCACCACCAAAGCGGTCTCAAGGACGAACCAACTGACGCCATGGAACGTGGCACGTGCATGCAAGTTGGATACATGTCACTAATCTCTGAGTTTAAATCCTTATGTGTATACACGGGTTTGATAAATTTAGAATTTAAATTTTTGTATGCACAGTTTCTTTATGTGCCTAGTATATCGGAATTTACAACGTGTTTTTCATATTCATGGACTCTCAAAGTAGGAAGTTCTATGATTTTGTTAGCACGATTACATTTCAAATTGAAATAGTAGAGTTATAATTAGTCACACAGGTTAAACTCCACTTTATATACCCCGTTGATTATCATCGATCAAATCATTGAGTTTGATATTTAATATTCGTTGATTGGTTCAGTTAGTATCATATGATTTTGATCTGATGACGTTACACAGAAATCGATCGCGCCATGTGCCCAATTTAAAACTTAACTAACGTCAGCTTGCACGTCCAATCGGATGACTCGATTTAAAACTTTACTATACGCTGATTGGTCCAAAACGATCGCGTAATGTTGACCCTACGCCGATAGGCTGGAATTATGCATCTCTCAGTTTCCCCGGGTCGTCGTCTGGCTGCCATCTCGGTAGCATTGAGTGAGCGCTGTGAGCTAGTCGCAGTGTGTGTCTCGACTCGGCTTGTACAGCCGACCGCCTGGCTGGCTGGCTGGGCTACGTTATGTTGATTTCCACTAAATCATACGGAGCTCTCGGCAGTCCCCTCGTGTCGCCTCGCTGTCATCTCGGTAGTACTGAGCGAGTTTATTGTGAATCTCATATGATTGTTTGGTTTTCGTAATGAAGGATTGTCGGGCCTGTTGCTTCCCTTGTTCTGTGAATTTTTTTCTCGTCTTTGCAAATGACGGCGTTTTTAGGGGACTTGGTCCGAATCTCTTGTTGCATTCTGTGATATTTTCTGATTTCTGATAGCACCAAACGAAACTCTTCGTGTTTAACTTTGCTTCGGATAGAATTCTAATTTCGTTGTGTTTCAATGCTTTATGTTGCAGTCTGCGATATATGAACTTAAGGGTCAATTCCATCAAACCTGCCACTCCAGCTGTTATTTCGATGCCTAGCATTTAAACTGAGCCCTTGGGGGGTACTTGGTCCCGTAGGCCCATTGTGTATACTACTGGAAGTGTATTTGACGTATTTAGGAACTTGACGAATGTTCCTAACGTCTGTGTAGTGACTACCCTGTTTGGTTATACATGGCATACCATTATATGATGCATTCACACTCGAAGATGTTCACTTGCTGATGGCACACATAATTAAGCCTGGATAATATGTTAGTAATTCACATGTGTTTACGACATTCTATGTTAAAGGTCATGGTAAGCATCACTAACCTTCACCACCCGCAAGGGAGCTCATCATTCCACGTCATCCTAGTTTAAACATCAAGGCGAAACCTGTCACAGAAATAGTTCAAGTGTTTTTTCGTAGGCACTTTGGCGGGATATGGGTTTTATAGGGGATTATGTACATGTTTATATATTCTCGGAGTTAAGTTACCATGTATTTGCATAGCTAGACATCGTCTAAAGTGTTGTAAACACACTGGCAGACTTGAAGAAACAGATATTACAAACCAGAAACAGCCAGGTATACTATTGCTAAACAACTGAAACCATACTCTGTAACTCACACTTATAACTAACGTTCCTGGGACTTTCAGCTTTGAGCAGTATTCCCATGTTAAATCCACGGTGACATGAAAATTGTAAGCAGTCTATTAGCTTCTCAGAAAATTATTGAATGAGATACATTACCAACAGCACAAAAAGAAGGCAGAAAACACCTACATGTTAAAGAATTCCACACCACGATTCAAGATGATTATCAAAACACTTAAGCCAAAACAGTTCAAACTAAAATATATTACAAAAGACGAAGCTTGTATGTTGAGTGTCACTGCTAACATGCACAAACTGTTAAAATTACATTTTCCATAAAAATGTATAATAGCCTAATACGTTGGCTGAAATGGAGAACATATTTGCTTCAACTTGTATTCATTTGTATAGTGTTATTCCACTTACCTTAACCAACTTGAAAAACCTATTACGTCGTTGAAACCACTTTGGTCGATTGCGAAGTTTGACAATCTGACTTACACATTCGTGCACACATACTTCAACCATGGGACCTTATCTATAACGTACGTTGTCGCTCATATAGGTGATCATTGCATGCAACATGATATCTGGTAACTTGTGTCTCTGGTTGTAACGGATCTTATCGATATATTATCAACTATTGAAGTTGATCACCAGACCCCGACCGTAGACAATGGTGTCCTCCCATAAGTTGGACGTCTGTGGTGCCCTAAACCATACAACGGTCTTAAGTGCACAGTTATCATAAATACACATGAGTGGGCAGACGTCCTATTTGTCAAACACATTAAGGGGGCACCTGACTGTGACTGCACGTATCCTCTTTCCCACTCGATAAAAAAACAACATCCATACAAAGGTATCTACCAGCCCTTTATGTTGGTAGGTATATACATGTGACGTATCTGCTGATTTGCCATGATTGTACTGTCCACTAACATTGTAGAGCATTGATACCCGGTGTATGAGTTAACTCACTGGTACTTCCAATCACGTAATCAACGTCAAATACATTAGATAATTAACAACTCACTGGTACTTGAAATACAAAAATAACCAGTGTCAAATATCCCTGGAGTAAAGCTCACTTGTGTAGCAGGACTGCGTCAGTCACGCACAGACAACAGACGCTACTTTTTTTGTTCTTCAATGGCCGATGTTTTATTGGAGATGTGTATAGGTGAAAGCAACAACCCTGAAACAATCAGGTGCACAATATAATACATGCAGCAATATACACATATCCTTAACACAGATATACACATATAATTCGTACATATGCTATAACATTACAAAAGAGTTGCTTCAGTAAACAATTACTGCGTACAAAATGTATTTCATTTGATATACATGACATATAAACAATATATAAACCAACCAGGTGTGTGGGCCTAGGTTTATGTCACACCTCGGGACGCTGCTGTGTCTGTATGCAATGTTCGTCTGTAGAGAAAATAATAATATGTACATTTGTACATACATGCTAATAGGGAACACATACAAAATCATCTTCAGCAATAATGCAGTAATCAAACACAAACGTAGCTGTAGCTGAGCAAGACATCAAACAATGAAAATAAGACCTCATTCATTCATTCATACACATATCCTAATTACCACCAAGGATGGGTAAGTCAAGAGAGACACAAGTGATTTGGACTATCATTTGTATTTTTTATGTTCAGCACTACGTAACTGCTTTTATATAAATATAGATAGATCCAGCTAGTAATTTGTTTCTTGTCGTCAGATATATATCCTTTAATTGCTACCCTTTGTGCTCTATTTCCTAAATAAGTTTCAAACCAATTTAATAGTTCCCCGTGGATACCATAAGTTTTCAGTTTATAAACAATTCCTCTATGCCGGACCTTATCAAAAGTTTTACTTATACCGCAGAAGATTGCTCTGTACTCTTTCCTTCGTTAACAGGTTTGGCTATGAAATTAAACAAACAGGTTAATTTTGATTTGTTTTGGAATCTCCTGGCATGACAACTGATTGTAAATTTGTCAGTGAGTCGTTATCTCTTAGGCAGTTGAATACATATTTAAATACACATTACTTAAAGACTTTCCATCAACAAGATGTGAGTGCGACCGGACGGTAGTTTGAACATTCATGTACCCTATCTTTCTTGTGAATAGGTATTACCGATGCTTCTTTCGTTGTATCCATACATGTTTACCTCAAATGATACACAAGTGACCAGATACACGCACTTATACGTGCATACACACGCAGATATTTATAAGTTCGCACATGCATACACTTATTTTATTGGTAATATGAAACATTTATAAACACGGAATATACATGTTCTGCACACACAATTTGCATGTATGCTTAGTTGTACACATACGGCACACATATTCCACGCAATACAAGAAAGTATGCTACAGGCATACTCCACACAATACAGGGCAAGTGTGCTATGTTACTTAAGCTGAACATAATGCGTGTGTGCTATGTTCAAGCACATCATACATATACTACACACACGTACAATACTTATATGTATATTTTGCACAGATACTACACAATGTTTTATGCACGCATTCTATGCTATGTTAAGCAGCAACCGCTTCAAGATTACACCTGGTTAGAGATGCAAACACATGTGTATTCGTGTGTGACATGAGAAAGTAAGCAAGCAAATTCATAGTATACATACACATCAAGTCAGTACAAAGGGGCTCTTGGTAACATTGGGGCGGTGGGGTAGCCTAGTGGTTGGAGTGTTGGCTCGTCACGCCGAAGGCCCGGGTTCGATTCCCCACATGGGCACAATGTGTTAAGCCCATTTCTGGTGTCCCCCGCCGTGATATTGCTGGAATATTGCTAAAAGCGGCGTAAAACTAAACTCAGTCAGTCTTGGTAACATTGGAGGAAGCTCACACTTCACCTGTATGCACGATGTATTGTAAGTTTGTGTAGTCTGTCTGTAGTAGACAGGACCGTAACATAGCATGTGGACACGCTCCTTGTGTCAATACAATGCAAAATATTCTATTTGCGTCTAACCATTTGTACAGAGTGAAATATGGGAGACGATAAAACAAAGTATACGTATATTGATAGAGATTAGGAGATATAAAGTAATAAGCAAAAAATATGCATATAAACACATTCATTCCTCATTTAAAAACAAACCATCATACTAAAACATTATAACATATACATTCACACAGATGGGTATATCGCATAAATGTTTGGTTTTTTTTACAAATTTTACCTAAGGAAAACGTAGCGATATTATCATTCACGTCAGTAGTATGGCTGTCATTTAAAAAGGGAGCAGTGGAGTTGAAAATGGGTTTAACGTCAGTAGTATGGCTGTCATGTAAAAAGGGAGCAGTGGAGTTGAAAATGGGTTTAACGTCAGTAGTATGGCTGTCATTTAAAAAGGGAGCAGTGGAGTTGAAAATGGGTTTCATCTTCAACAGAATTGACAAAATCGTTGATTTGATGGGATTGGTGGGTTACTATAGCGGCCCGTTTCTACCTCAAGCTTCAAGGAACCACATCTTAAGGATGTTAATATACTTCTTGAGTAACGTGGAAGTTGTACATACGGCTCAGTATGTAATGCTAACATGAAGAGTTTATCCGCTTTGGCATCGTAGCCAGTTTTGTTGGTCTATCTCTATGAACTTGGAGATAACTTGGTTCGAGACCCAGTATGGTAACCTACAAGCCTGTGTGAGCATATCAGGGAATCTAGGGCGTTTAAAATCAATCTGTATCTTCTTCTCCCAAGATTTTTCGCGTTGGAGTGACCAGTTGTGTATCTTATACACCAGTCTTTCTTTCGACATGCGTCGCAATCTACTCCACAGGCGTGGATTCTATGTACACTCTGAGCTGGGGATCTAATTTCCCATATTCCCACGTACAGCTAAATTACAGGGATATCTTGGCACTCCAAGAAAGATACGACAAGCCCTGTTCTGTACTGTATATACCTCCTGGTATTTACTTGTGCCCCATAAGCCTGAGCAATAAACAACACTGACTGGACTAAAGTGTCATACCATCTTGTAAAAACGTTAAAATGCATATCTCCCAGGGAGTAGAATTTGTGAGTTAAAGGAGAATACGAGAGAATTGCAATAATTTGATTGGTGAAAGATAAAGTCATCAGAAACATACATCCAAATTTTCAATTAAAAAGTATGCATATTCATGTTTTAATCGCGAAAACAGTTTCTGTTATCTGAGCTTCGGCCATTATGCATATTCCGCTGGGACTCAGGTGACCTTTCCGCTCGTGACGTCATATGTACCTAGAGTCCGCCTTATTGCCAAAGACCAAGCGCTACAGTAATACAAATCGTGTTGTTTCTGTCGTTTTTGTAAATGCTACGATGGTGTATTCCGTTGCCTGGTGATGCACGGAATCATCGAACAATGAAAAGAGCCACCATTTCTTCCGTTTTCCAAGTAAAAACACAGTTTTAGGCAAGAAATATGTTCCGATCATTCCGAGTCAGGCGCACTTACTTTCAAGACCAGTTGGCATCGGAATGCACTCACACAGTCACACCTAAGAATATATTAAGATTCTTGGGAGGCATTTAGAAGTTGGTGAATATATAAGACGAGTATATATAATGTCCCCAAAGTGAGTGAGTGAGTTTAGTTTTACGCCGCTTTTAGCAATATTCCAGCAATAACACGGAACAGGTTACCATAAATTTGCTGCACACCTTGTACCCATATGAAAAGCACATGCACTCTGTCAAATAATGATATCCTTCAACAAACCATACAACAACAACAACAACAACAACAACAACAACAATAATAAAGAAGAAGTCAAACGTTGTCATCCATATATACTCGTCTTATAAGAATATATTAAAGTACAATGAAAACGGCTATACACACCTTTAACCATCGAGAAGAAAACGTGCTTATTGCTTCGAATGTTATTATTAACAAATATTCCGTAAGCCGTGTACTTTACAAGACGATTTGGTACAACAAAACGAATTCCGATGAACGTAAGAATAAAATGATACCTAATTGCATGGATTGTAAGATGTGAAAAAGTGCTGACAGCATAAAAAGTTAGGATAAACAAAACTGTGAAAGGTATAAGGATCTCCGAACAAAATATTTACATAGTATCAAATACCAAAGTCTGTTTGCTCTCAATACAAAACATATCCAAGCCATAACTTCTGTCACAATTTTCATGAAACGTGTTTTTCCTTACCATGAAGATGTACGGTGTCCGCCCGGGAAAGCCACATTTGGAAAATACCCATTGCCGCTAAAGCCATATTTAAAGTACAAACCTCGTTGCCGCGAAAGCCACAAGAGTAAGGGAAGCATTACCGTTTTTTTCAAATAAGCGTCACCCATTGATCACAATGGCTTAACATTGTTTTAGTGACTTGTCCTTTGTTTGTGTAGTTGACAAATCATGGGCGACTTCTATATTCTCGTTGAAGTTTTTAGTTAACATTAATCTGTTCATGTTTATTTTGTTCTTTAATCTTCCATTCTCTGCTTTTATTGTAGATTGTATTATCTTAATTCCTATGTACAGATGTACATATGTTCTTCCTGTGACGTGTTACGCCTACGTCGTCACAACCAATTGTACTTTGTGCCACATGGCCAAAACACCAAATACATTAATTGAATTGAATCAAGTGGTGCCTCCGTTTCGATGGATTCTTCTTCATCTTCACTGGAAGTTTCTCTTGCATGATGTAAATTCGGCTGGTATTGGTACGGTCTAACATCCAGGTACAAAAAGACACCGGGAACATCTTTTATTGCTTCAGAATCCAAGGTCACTGTCAAGTTGTCATATACAACCTAAGAGGAATCCACCGGCAATAGGCACATTTGACGTCATGCCTCTGCTCATTAACTGTCGGGTGTTTCCGTTATAGACTGAAATTCGAGGGCGTTTTGCACGTTTTAATTGCGATTTTATTAACTTTTTGTGAATTTTAATAACGGAAAGTGATTTTTAGGATGCTTTTTTTCCATATATCAAAAAATAAAATTACGTTACGCCCAAATGCTCTCGTAGCTGATTTAGCAAGTTCTTTCACGGCAAAGTTACAGTGCATCCAAAATCCAAGGTAACGGTAGCCGTCGACGTAGTCCAGTGTTGTGTCGTAGCAGAAGAAAGTCCCGCTATGTTGACGCACACCGTTTGCTTTGAAATAATCAACGTTTGTCTTCTTTGCGTTTACAGTCATTCTTCATTTGCGTGTCCACGTGCTGAGACTGTCTAACAAAATCTGTAAGCTTTCTGCTCCCGGACTTTACATCAGCGTATATATCGTCAGCCTATAAAAGTACGAGAACATTGATGTCATCGATCTGAATTCCACAGTTGTTCCCCTTGAGTTCATTTGCTAGACTGTTTATGTAGATTGCAAACAGAGTAGGAGAGAGCGTACAACCTTATTTCACGCCACCTTTAACAGGGAATATATCTGTTTCGTACTCGTTGACTTGGACATTGCAGAGGACGTCGTCATACAGAGAATTCACAGATTGAATAATATTCCCAGAGATACCATATTCCATAGGTTTGAACCAAAGTAAATCCCTGTTCACAGAGTCGAATGTTTTTTTAAAATCAATAAAACAAACGAACGTAGATTTTTCATATTTTTTCTGTATTAACAATGCTATATAAACTGTAAACATGGTCTAGGCAAGACCGTCCTTTTCGAAATTCGTTTTCTTCATCAACAACGCAAGATTTTTTGACTCGCGGTTCACACATATCCTCTGGTTTAGAACACCTGCATAGATCTTGGAGGGGATGGACAGTATCGTTAGAGGACGATAGCTAAGTGGGTCACGTGGGTCAGAATCCTTCCCATCCTTGGGGATGGGTTTGATCCTGCCTTATTCCAAACGCTAGGGATAGTACCAGTGACAAAGTTATGACAGATGGATCTGTACAATAATTTAGTACAAACTTCATTTTTCAACACAACCATTGGTATATTATCGGGTCCAGTTGATTTACCAAATTGCCCTACATATGAAACGAATCCCCCAAACAGCATTATCCGGCACCGTGTTTCTACTTTATATGGCGGGAGTTTGTATTTACAGACCCGTGCCAGTATATATTACATGACATAATTTCCATAAACTTACATGTCAATTTAGTGTAGCAAAAATAATTTTCATAAATATAAACACTAAAGATATAACAAGTTCCACTAATGCCATGGGCGAATCCAGGAATTTGAAAGGGTGTGTGTGTGTGGGGTGGGTGGGGTGGGGGTGGGGTGGGGGTGTCAAGGGGTTCGAACCCCTGAACCCCTTAGTGGCTCCGCCAACGCAAACAAAGTCTTCAAGGTGGCTTTCAGTCATTTTCAAAAGGGGTTGGGGGTGGGGTGGGCGGATGGGTTTGGTTCGAACCCCCTGAATCCCCCCTCTGAATCCGCCAATGAATGATCTCTATTATATGTGGACATATGAAACTGATGTAGTTTTTAAATTTCCTGATCGACCTCATGATGTATGTTGTCGTATCCTGCAGCTGGATATCGATGCTCATGATGTCACCCACTGGTCCAGACTCGGTTGTCTTCATACGTCCGTCATACATGTTGGTTTTCTTAATGTGGAGTTAAACAATAATCAACGAAACAAGCATGTTTCCCATTTTTATATATTATAGTTATATCACCGGAAGTGTGGTTCCCATCCTTCTCTGTCTCCTCTACTGTCTACATGTACCGGCGTGAGATCCCCCGGTATCTGTGATATATGTGTATATGCCACGAATTGAACCATCCAATCAACATCGTCCACCGCAATATAAGGATCGGAAAGACACGGAGGTCTTCAGAACTCTAATATTAAATATCTGATTTCAAGGATACTTTACCAAACCACCAAACACCATACCCGGCACCGTAGTTCTACTTTATATGGCGGGAGTTTGTGTTTATATCACATCACGACTTTCCATTATGCAGAATTTATTCACCATATTTTTACATTCTGTTGTTAATTTTTGTACTGTAAAATAAGTAAAATGTTTCCATATATTCTCTGTTTGTTTTGTATATTCCTAAATCTGGATGCCCAACTGAAGACCCCCCCCCCTTTAGAGCTCGGCTCAATGCTTGTTGTAAGGGTGACGGGATTGGCTCGATACCTTGGTTGAAGTCATCGTATGCTGCCTGTGCAGATCGTTGCTCTTGATATCTATCACTGGATTGTTTGCTCCAGACTTCAAAATTTCAGTTCGAAGTAAGGATAAGATATATTGATCTGTTCTGTTTTATTGGCTGATTGCTGAACGACTTTTTTATTGCTATGGAGGGTATTTGCGGTGTAGGTACGCTGTGAGGGTATTTGCGGTGTAGGTACGCTGTGAGGGTATTTGCGATGTAGGTACGCTGCAGTATCAATAATTATGTTAATAATGAATTCGATCATACGTGTATTATTCCTGACTCAGTACTGCAGCTTCTAAATGCCCCTCGAAGAAATTCTTGGAGACGTAGCCAACCATGAACAGACTTGCTTGACCACAATGTTCCGATCTGTATCTAAACGTCGCTATTAATGGCATACGTTTCCCGTTCATCCATCTTATCCATAACCACTACGACCTCTGAAGATCCGGTTAGATGGTCTTCAGCAGCAGTTGCTTGTAGTAAGAGGCGACTAAGGAGATCGGGTGGTCAGGCTCGCTGACTTGGCTGATGCATGACGCTGTATCATAATGTGTGCAGACCGATGCTCGTGATATCAATCACTGAATTGTCTGGTCCAGGTTCGATTATTTACAGACCACTGTCATATAGCTGGAATATTGCTGCATGCGGCGTTAAACAACAAGCAAAATAAAAATACATGGACATAGTCATTACACGGTCACATATCTGAGAGCAGAAAAAACAACAACAATCTATAAGACCTCCAGAATCGGTTCCCAAACACCCCAAACGTTTTGCTACAGAGGGTATACAGGGTGTCGTGCGTTCAGTCACTGGTTTGTGTGGTCCTGGTTATTTTCAGGGGCCCGTGACAGGAATATGGCAGCTGCAGCGATAAACAATAATTACTCCCTGTATTGAGTCCACCCGAAGCGATGTGTGTCGATGAAAGCACGCGACCTGGGTGTCTTCTGCACGTGACCGGCTGCATCCGGCGGATCTCAGATCTGGGCCTAGCTTTCGAAGCTCTCTTTCGAAGTTAGTAGTAAGTGCCATACATTAACATTAACTTACGACAATATTAGCACTAAGGGAACTTCGAAAATATAGGCCCTGTATTCTTTAGGTTGAACCTTTTGATAGAAAACAGCCCAGGTGGTAGCATTGTAGGTATAATCACTAGCACCATGATCACATACACCAGTCACTGCTGTACGGACCTGCCAGCTGCCAAAAATCAGATATCATGTGGACTTGTTTGTGTTTGTAGTTGAACACATTCCATATCAATACATCGTCGAAAAGTGCGTGAGTGCGTGCGTGCGTGTGTGTGTACCTTGACCTCCTTCCATTACATGGGGACCGACCTGTCTGACGACTGGACGTAGCTGTAGGACCAATATGGAGAAGCACTGACGGTGGACACCACTGGATTGTGTTCACTAGCGGATCTTGTTTTCGTTAGAGGAGGATTTTACAGACGCTTTTCTTGTTTTATCAATACACACTCCGCTAAAGGAAAGAGACATAAAGGTAGAAAGAAATCGAAACCGGAGTTTTGTTGATATTCATGGAAATTGAATTCCGAATATGAATTTGTCATGTCTGCAAGCATCGGGAGTGATTTGTAGAATAAACTACGGCAAACTATGTCTAAAAAGTGTGTGAAAAGCCTTAACACGTCCTGACTGACAACGGCCTTTGGTGGAACCACAACATTAAGTCACTACACAATGCCATTTAGAAAGTGGTCAGATGTAACATATGTTATATTTGGGATTACACTTTCTTAGTAAAGCACAGATCCTAGAACGTTTGTTGCCATGGCAATGCTTAGATGTTTTTGCTAAGTAAACAACCAGAGTGCCTGCCTGCCTGCCTGCCTGTCCCTCTGTCAGTATCTCCATGTGTCTGTGTTTGACGCCCATCACGATGAAAACACAGATTCGATGAGAAGAATAGTGTTGGGACAAAACTTGAAGACAGTAATTTATGGTCAGGCTTTAATCTAACAAAAGAAATGCTATCCGGACATTATGGACGCCTACTATTTTCACAAACTCTGTTCTATCTGGGCGAGTCAGCTTGACATGGGAGGAAAACCCGAGGTGCTGCAGTCTTCAGACGTGTCCCAATGTGGTGAAACAGCGCGGACATGGCGGGGACAAACCTGGAGACGTGGTTCAAACTACGATCACAGGCTTCTGGCCTCTCCAAAGAACGCTACTCTGCACAGTAAAGTGAGGCGCACCAGGCCCATGAGTCATCCGTTCCCCCAAAAGACAAAATATTATTTTGTTGAAGGAATACTGGAAGTTATGTCTATCCCTGCATCCTTCATTTTGAGCGACAGTTCCGTGAATCTGGAGTTAGTGAGTGAGGTGGTGAGTGAGTGAGTTTAGTTTTACGCCGCACCCATCAATGTTGCAGCTTTATGGTGGTGGTCTGTAAATAATCGAGTCTGGAGCAGACAATCCAGTGATCAACATCATGATCATCGATCTACGCAATTGGGAACCGATGACATGTGTCAACCAAGCCAGCGAGCCTGATCTGGTTTGTCGCATCTTACGGGGGGCGGTGGGGTAGCCTAATGGTTAAAGCGTTGGCTCCTCACGCCGAAGACCCGGGTTCGAATCCCCACATGGGTACAATGTGTGAATCCCATTTCTGGTGTCCCCCGCCGTGATGTTGCTGGAATATTCCTAAAAGCGGCGTAAAACCAAACTCAGTCAGTCAGTCAGTCAGTCGCCTCTTACGACAAGCATGGGTTACTGAAGGTTCATTCTTACCCGGACTCCACGGGTCACGAGGTGTTATAGAAAGGATTAAATCATGGATTAAACAGTAAACTATGATGTGGGGTCAAATTTGGTTTAAATATCTGAGCTTATTGTAAGGATGGTTCCTAGGTTTCAGCATGTCATCGCATCTCGTGGATCCCATACCTGATTTTGGCAGGTGTTGCTTATTTATCAATGGCTCGTTCCATGATTTGCGAAAAAATTGATTGGTGCCATGAAAACCATTTGTATGGTTACTCTTGTATCAAGTGCATAAGGTTAGAATAAAGTGGCTGTCAGCCTAGACAAAGGTTGCCATCCCATGTTATTATGTGTCCAGTTTTAAATGGATACAATTTCAAATAATAAATCTACGTTTAAGTAAAGTTGTGAATTTTTGTGATCCTTATCAAAGTTTGAGTAATATAAAAATAAACAACCACACAAGATCAAGTATTAAGAATACACTTCAATGTAACACACAGGTTTATGTCTATATTCGTATAAAGCTATTAAGTGGGTGTGGCAGCAGTAATGAGAAACATGCCCTACAAAATGTCTCTGTGCAATCTTGAATGTCAAGCATTACACTGCCGTATGATTTGAAACAGAAACATGCGAGTTCCTGAATCCAGAATAGTGTTGGAAGCCGGCAGGAATTCTCCGGGTACGTTGTCACTTGATAAGAAAGGAAGATGAATGTTACATCGAACGAACGTGAATCGGTGCAGCCAGTCTTCTGGAAACAGTCCCATCCCGAAACCTCGAGAACGATCAATTCTGTCATGTTTGCTAATAACCAAGCGAGGTAACTACTCCTGTTTAAATCACGCCACTGCCTTTCAGATTTCACAGCCTTTCATGTAATGATCCTTAGGTACACATATTCCAATGAAATTTCACACTGAAATCCACGCTTCCTTCTACATGTTGATTTGTAACACTACATATCAAATTCAAATGTTATAAAAAACATATTCCAAACTGTGAAACGGATACAAAATAACCACAGGAAATATGTATCCTGCAGAACGCAATTTGTGAAGGAATTTGCTAGCCCTGGTCTCGTTTCACACTGAATACAGAATCTTCTTAATTCATCAAACGTAAGTGTCTTTTGAACGTTCAAGCACTTTCACGATTTGCTGCAATGGTATTGAAAACAGTTTAAACATACAACCAAAACTACAATTATCAACACATGGAGAGCACAGCAGAATGTCAAATACTGTTGTTATGGTGGAAGTCGATCGAGGATCAACACTTCACATCTCTAGTTGTGTAAATGTCATCTTCTGAAACAGATTTTCTCGCTCCTCTGTTCACGAGTAAGTGGTACACGTCTTCATGATCGAAACACGTAGCTAACATGGCTGGGGTCATCCCGTTCTGTCCCATACTTTTGATGTCCGCAATGTAATGTGAAAGGACATGCTTGACCATCTCTAACAGGCCCCCGATACAGGCCAAATGGAGGATGTTGTTACCATGGTGATCCAATAGCCCCACAGTGCCACCTACACTCACAAGAAGGTCAAGGACATCTCTGTGTCCCCTCATTGCCGCCAACATCAGGGGCGTCCTCCCGTGCTCTCCCCTGCTGTTCACGTCCACTATGTTCTCAGAGACAATGAAGTTCACAATCTTCACGTTTCTTCCAAAACAGGCAAGGTGAAGTATGTTGTTTCCGTCGTCATCCACTAGTGCCATAACGGCTCCTTTGTTGACAAGCAAATCAAACACCTCGTGATGTCCCTTTGTTGCCGCCAACATCAGCGGCGTCCGTCCACTCTGTTCTCTACTGTTGACGTCGATGATGTCGTGTGAGAGGATATCCTTCACTATCGTCATATGCTGCCCAATACAAGCCAGATGAAGGATGTTGTTGCCGTCACCATCCACTAGTGACACAGCGCATCCTTTACTCAGAAGGAGATCAAAGACCTCTTTATGCCCAGTCTTTGCTGCAACCATCAATGGTGTTCTCCCGCAATGTCCTCTACTGTTGATGCTCACAAAGTCCTTCTTAATGACATGCTTCACTATCTTCACATGCCCACCTATACAGGCCACGTGAAGGATGTTGTTACCGTCGTCATCTGGCAGTGACACGTCACATCCTTTACTGACCAGGAGGTCCAGCACGTCTCTGTGGCCCTTGTAGGCTGCCTTCAGAACTGGTGTCCTCCCGCGGTGCCTGCTGTTGATGTCAACTCGACCCTCAAACAGGAGTTGTCTCACCTTGTCGAATTTTCCCAGCCTGCAGGCATCATGGAGGGCAGTGTCATCACGTGATGCATCTCGAGGAGAAGCCATGTTTGCTGTAATAGAATATGTTATTTTATTTCCGAAACTGATGTCTGAGCAAGATCAAGTGATGTCTCCTTCGAGAAATCGCTACAACAAAACGCATAACAATGCATTGCAGATCATTATGACGTCATCAAATAGCATGACGTCACTATCAAGTAAGTGAGTGAGTGACGCTGTATACGGCATCTAGTGTTATCAGATCAATATCACGACTGGTGACCACGTAATGGGAACCGAACTTTTGTCTGCGGTGTGATCACAGAAATCTTATATAAGATTTTAATAATTCTCCAGTGTTGTTTCAGATGCCTCGTTATTTGAACCGGCGTTCATTCTAAAATCTACAAAGGTTCAAATGTGAAATTTCTTTACACAACCAGTAAGGACCAGAAGGTTTTCTTGAGTTTTGAATTGTCCAGGCAGGTTTATGGATTGTTCAGGAAATGACGGTCAGGTTCATATGTGAAAATAACTCTTTAGTAATTTACTTTGAAGTGTTAATTCCAATCAGACTCGCTCACAATATCATTTTCCCGTTTGTAACAAACATCAGACAAGCACTGAACTGAGGACTTTTGCTTTTCATGATATATTTCAAATTTGAGAATTTGCATTTAAAGACAAAATTTGGCCTTCTTTCACATGTAGTTAATTTTAATAAATTAATTTATGTTTCTCACCGACATAGACAACCACTTAAATGAATGTCTGTGTTATACTGAACAGTACTGTGTTCTCTTAAGTGGAGGGAACGTGTCAATATATTGTATTACCATAGCAATGCCTTTATGATGTCGTTACGAAGGTGCTGGTGCCATTCTGTTTGATGGGCCGAAGCTCTGTCAGCATGATATGACCTACACTATTGCAGGCAACACTCCAACACTAAACACTTTCACCGCCAAGACTGGGAGGATGATACCTCTTCTAGCCGCCTGACCCACGTTATGTCTTGTACAACTAAGTAATGCAAAAACAAGTGAAATACATACCAACTCAACCAGGATCCCAAAACCTTCCACGACCGAACTCCAAGACTTGGACTTAATGTTTCAGTCGCCAAACAGTTATACGTTCCTTTAGATCATGTAGTTCTGACATTCATCTGCAACCATTCGGTGCAGAATGTATTCAGAAAAGAACGGCCGAGTGAGCGTGTGTGTTTAAGGTCACCCTCTACCAGTGTATGAACAGACGTATATTTGTTTATTGTAAACGCACGCAGGTTCACGCATTCAATAAGTGCACGCACTGTACAGAACAAACGCAGGATATATACACGTACTTTTAATGCACATGGCTCTTTAATGGTTCTATCCAAAACTTGGCGAGTTAATTAACTCATATATAATACTTGAATGTCAGCTACAAGAGACAACAAACCCGGAGACATGATCAATTGAATTGCTAACTGTACTTTCCGGAGAGGCAGTGCAGTGGAAGTGTGTCTAATCCCTTGGGATGGCTTCACCTGTAGGTTGTATTGTGACATTCCCAGTGGTGGTTGCCATGGAGACGACAAACACAATCCGTTAGCAAAAGCCCCAGGTCCCGCTTCAAGACTTACAGCTCATGACGTAGCCTACCGTCTTTTCATTATTCCAGTGAATATTGACCATCTTTGCAAGAACATGTTTGTGCACTCAATAAAAATGATAATAATCTAATCTTTGTGTAGCGTGTCCGTAAATAAAATGCTTTTAAACTCGGGCTGTTTAATGTATGTGAAAACATTTTCCCTTATTTCTTCATATCATTATGAGTGGGTGAGTGAATATGGTTTTAAGCCGCTTTTACTCCAGCAATATCACGACGGGGGGACATCACAAATGTTCTCCATATAGAGTACCTGTGTGCGGAATGGAACCCGGGCTTTCGGTGTGACGAGCAAATGCTTCAACCACTAGGCTACCCCACCGCCCATACATAATTACGAAACTCGCCCCTAATATGTAATATGTTTTGGTTTGGGTGTTTTTTTACGCCGCACTCAGCAATATTCCAGCTATATAACAGCGGTCTGTAAATAATCGAGTCTGGACCAGACAATCCAGAGATGAACAGCCTTAACATCGATCTACGCAATTGGGTTGTGTCAGCCAAGTAAGCGATCCTGATCACCCGATCCCGTTAGTCGGCTCTTACGACAAGCATGGTTACTTAAGGTCAATTCTAACCCGGATCTTCATGAGTAATGTAATATGTCACATACAGAAAGATGTAGACAACATGCATAGACAACATACATGACACATTGTCATGAAAACCAACCTAAATTAAAATTCAAGCATGAAGATCAGTTCTAACCGGACCTTCACGGGTAATGTAATACACAGAACGATAAGGACAACATACATAGAGAAAACGCATGACACATTTTAAAAAATATACTTTTTTTTATTCTTTATCACGACGTTTCAAGCAAGCTGACCACCGACCCCGTTCACCTCATGAAGGAGAATTTTATTTCTAATAAGAAATAAGAAATTGTTTTCTACGAAAACGTGTCATGTATTCATGATTGTCAAACTTCTAAGTGCTTTTCAAGAACGTCATGTCCAGTGAGTGAGTGAGTTTAGTTTTACGCGGCTTTTAGCAATATTCCAGCAACATCACGGCGGTGGAACACCAGAAATGGGCTTCACACATTGTACCCATGTGGGTAATCAACCGGTGTCTTCAGCGTGACGAGTGAACGCTTTAACCACTGGGCTACCCCACCGCCCCCGTCATGTCGAGGGTATATAACACTGGCAAAGCGTTGCTGTACAGCTTATGTTGCACATGCTCTGTCACAACCTATATATAACCGTTTACACAGCTAGCTGTAGAACACTCAACAATGTGCTCCCATTATGCTGTCAGTGGTGTATTGATAAATCGATAGCGTTCATTGAGTCACGTATGCATATATCCCCGCCTTCTTGGTAACGTTAACGTCTCTCACCTAAGTTGAGCTAGTCTGACAAGCGGTAATATAAGCTGAGTGATGAGTACGATTAAACACAGGGGTTCTGAGTAATTTGAATAAATATACTATTCATACTTTGCTAAGGATCAAATCATGGATTCAACAGAAAACTATGATGTGGGTCAAATTGGATTTAAATATCTACGCTTACTGTTAGTATGTATCCTAGGTTTCAGTTCAGATCCCATGCCTGATATTGCCAGGTGTACTTGTCAGTGACTCGTTCCATGATTTGCAAAATGGTTGATTGGTGCCATGAAAACCATTTTTATGGCTACTCATGCATCAAGTGCATAAGGTTAGATTCAGTGGCTGTTTGCCTGAAGAGGGTTTACCATATTATTGTTTATACAGTTTTAAATGGATACAATTTCAAATTATGAATCTACGTTTAAGTAAAGTTGTGAATTTTTGTGATCCTTAGCAAAGTGTGAGTAGTATACATGCTCTTCTCAGTCGTGACTTACTTTCCATTATATAACAAGCATGTGTTCAACATACACCGGTTGGCATTGGCAACGTTGTGTGTTGTCTCTATACCTGGCTGTTAGTACCGCGTTTGTCTGGGATACGTGACTGCTACTTAATCGGACCGTGACAATGTCACGTTACACGTCACCTTCCAGTACGATCATGAAGTAAACACCTTGTATAATGAACGGGAGTCTTACTAGAGAGTTATGTGACGGGTGACAGGGACGAACTACTACACAAACCCACTTGGTTGTTGACTAGTCATCACCACACACATGTTGCTGTTTGTGCCAAAAGCTTGCATGACATCCCGAATCGTTACCATATGTAGCTGGCACTTCTACTTAAGGCATCATGACATGACATTCGCTGGAGTCTATACACATGAATAATGCACTGGACCGAATTCGTTCAACACAGATCACAACAATGAGTTAAAGAGACGAAACTTTAATGCAAGTATAAGAAGTGTAAACGGTAAACATCACGACAACTGACTTAGTGACTGAGTTTGGTTTTACGCCGCTTTTGATATAAATAATATTTATTCATTATTAAATGAACGGATTGGTAAACAGGCTATAAGCCTATAAAAATACCTCTCCGAATACAATGCGATGTGAAACATTTTATATACATTCATCATTACAGACAAGAGAACACACCATTTGAGGAGTAAAAGACTTAATGAAAAAGACAGTAGTATAATTAATCAATTAGGTAAAAATCGTTTTGTTAAGGTAAAATAGTCATGTACAGATTTTACAATATTTTCATTGATTTCGTCAGAATATGAGTAACTTCCACAGAGTACATATTGAATATCAAAACCATTTATGTAACAGAAACACTTTGATCGAATTGTATTAAAATTTGGACAGATAAATAGAAAATGAATGGCATCTTCATAATGATGGCCACAAGTGCAAGTAGTCGTATTTTGAAGAAAACGGTCAAATTTATGTGCGTTAAAGTCACTACAGTCGAGTCTTAACTTACAATGAATTATTTGATTAAATCTATTACCAGTGTTTCTGAAGACATGATGTACGTTGGATGAGACAGTTCGATCAAAGTGTTTCTTGAACATGGCAACGGAATCTATGTTTCTTATATCATTATCTAACTTGTTCCACTCCATCACAGAGGATGGTAATAAAGATTTTTTATATGTTTCCGTACGACATAATGGTACTTGAAGCATATTACTAGATCTAGATCCATATGTGGATACAAAGGATATGTTTATTGGAATTAGATCTGATAAATACTTTGGAGTTTTATTATAGAACATTTTATGAAATACATACATTTGGTGATTTTTTCGACGTTCCCTTAATGATGAAAAAACAGTTTCATGGTAGATTTTGGAATGACAAACTCCTCTAACTGATCCACATATGGTTCTTAAAGCATCTAAGTGAAGTTTTTCTAACAATAACTCTTGAGTTTGTGTACAGTTATTCCAAATATAATCACAAAAGTCAAAAAGTGGTAAAACAAATGAACTATACAGGGTTTGGAGGGTTTTCCTCTGAAGGCGGTATTTCTGACTTCTTAAACAATTGATCATAGGACTGACTCAGTTTTATTGGGATTAAAGTTTACTTTCCATGTCTGGGCCCATTTAGCTATTATTTCTAAATCATCGTTTAACATATTGGAAGATACCATAGGGTCATCAATTATCACATATAAGGATTTATCATCGGCAAATAATTTAATATTACTCTGTATATCTTCAACAATATCATTGATATAAACCAAAAAGAGTGAAGGTCCTAGGACTGATCCCTGAGGCACGCCAGCTTCAATTGATTTAACATTTGACTTATACCCATTTATTACTGTAAACTGTTTTCTATTATTTAGATAACTTTCAAACCATAATAAAAGAGATCCGCGAATTCCACTAGCCCATAACTTATGCAAAAGACCCTTGTGCCAAACCCTATCAAACGCTTTACTTATATCGTAGAATACAGCGCGTACCTCCTTGCCACTATCCATCGCCTTAGCTATATAGTCATACAAATGAGTGAGCTGGTATGATGTAGAATCACCAGTCGTGAAACCTGACTGTAATGAAGTAATAGTTCCATTATCTAGAAACACATATTTAAAAACACCTTTCTCAAATACTTTTGAAAGACAACTAGTAAGTGAAACCGGTCGATAATTAGTATAATCATGAACATTATTTTTCTTATAAATTGGAACAACGGATGAACATTTCCATATATCTGGAAATTGAGAAGAGGACAAAGAAATATCAAACAATTTTCCACGTTAATATCAGAATATACATTAACATCATCAGAAGAACTGTTAACCGCTGCCATACTCACGAAGTAGTCATTAAAAACATTTGCTTTCTCAATATCATCTTCATAAACAACACCATTGTGTTCAATGTGTGGAAATACCTTAGCTTTATCTGTTTTCTTAAGATAATGTTTAACAATCCGCCACCAAGATTTACTACCATGTTAGGTATTGACAACATTATCAAGCTTTTCAACATACAATGACTTACTTTTACGTATCTCTGAGATAAGCTTATTTCGACTTTTTCTAAATTTATCCCAATCATTAGGCAAGTTACTACGTGTAGTCTTTCTATGAATTCTATTTTTCTTACGCATAAGTTTTCTTATAAATCCGTTCATCCACGGAGCATAATTTGGACGAATCACAACAGTTTTATTTGGAATATTTGATTTACATAAGTCTGTTAATGTATTAACAAATTTTGAAGCAATGGCATCAACATCATCATTTTGTGTAAGAAAATCCCAATTAACATCAGCCACATTTTGACGAAAGGAAATAATATCAATATTATCGTAATTATAAATGAATCTTGAATAGGCTTCGTTCATCTGTTTGATAGATTTCAGCGACATGCTAACTGAACAATGGTTGCGTCATGCCATAAATTGTCTTAATACGTTCAATGTTAGGATCTATTCTATTCAACGAACTAACCACAAAATAACTTAAAAACGCACCTGCCCAAACGTCGAGCAACAGACTCTGCAGGCGGACCCCAACAGATGCAGAATGTTCAGATTAGTGTTAATTAACTATCGCAACATATGGGTGTTCTGACAAATGTCACTTCTCCCTGTTAGAATGACCAGTCACAGGGAATACAGAATAGACTAAGTGTTTTCACCGGATAATGCACATGGATAAATATGAGCAGTTACTGGAGAGTCCCGTGAAAAAGTTCTGGTACACAGGATTTACATGAAAGTTCGGAGTGACTCTGCAACATGAGTTACGATCCTAAGTGTTGTCACCGGATAATGCACATGGATAAATATGAGCAGTTACTGGAGAGTCCCGTGAAAAAGGTCTGGTACACAGGATCTACATGAAAGTTCGGAGTGACTCTGCAACATGAGTTACGATCTAAGTGTTGTCACCGGATAATGCACATGGATTAATATGAGCAGTTACTGGAGAGTCCCGTGAAAAAGGTCTGGTACACAGGATCTACATGAAAGTTCGGAGTGACTCTGCAACATTAATTTACGATCCTAACAAAGCTGTAGTGATGTGAGTTTTTTTTAACGTTTCAACAAGAGCCCACATTTTGCATTACCTGTTCGTGGTGAATTCCAGCATGTAAGAGTATGCACACGGATTGCCCTGGAATCTGTTGATCCGAAGGTATCACTGACAGCACCTCCATACGATTTCACGTCCTGGATAGTGGGACAACAGAAGACATACTTTTCTTTTGGATATAAAATCTCTACAGCATCTGAATGATGAAAAACTTGTATGGTCATCACGTAAGGTAGGTACATTTATCCTTTTGTCCAATGCTTGTCGAGGTTCACTGGATAGGCAACCCAGGATGATTGTGATTCTCGAGGGTCCCGAGTCTCCAGCACGTGGGATACACCCACCAGTCTCACGCGAGTGTAACAGCTTTCTCTGTACAGGATTGCTCGCTGTTTCTTCAGTTTGGGGGGCAAATCCGTACGGACAGATACCCCTTTACCTTTCAATGTTTTTCCCGCGTCGAGGACATAATCTCTGTCGGGGATGTACAGAAATGATGAAATGATAGGAGGGGGTGTATTTGGAGTTGAGTCGTTCTCAAACGGCTTGCGTGGTAGGCGATGAACCGCTTTGAAGTAAATGTTATCCACCCTTTGCTCGGAAAAGTTAAGCATATTAACCAGAAAGTTTCTGATGACTCTCTCAGAGTTCCCCTGTGGTTCAGATTTTAGACCATATATCAACAGGTTAGATTTTCTATCGTGGATTTCTTTAAGCACGAGTCTATTCTCAAACAATTCCGCTTGCTCCGAAAGTGCTTGCTTTAATTGTGAGACCTGTTGGCGCAAGTCGTTCACTTCGTCCTGCTGAATGGACACTGCATTTTCGATATCGTTAACTCTCGTAGTCACTTTCTGTATTTCACCTTTAATGTCTTTTGTAGAGTTAACTAGGTCAGCACGGAGTTCTACAATAAATTTGGAGACTATTTCTTCGGATTTAACAACAATTTCCTCCACCTCGTCTGCACGCGTTTTCGGAGGCATGGCAATGTTAATATCTACTCACTTTTGCACTGTTTTTGTGGGATATTTACTTGTATCGCTGTACTCAATGGTTGGATTGTATCCGTAGTCTTCAAATATGTTGTCCTATGGTATATTAACTTGAGAATTCTTCATAGATTATTTGGATTAAAAAAAAACATTAGCGCGCCTGGCCAGAGCTCTTTACGAGTACGTCTTGTCGCTGTGCGTGCGCATCCGGAATTATAGTTAACGATAGTGCCTAGGTACCTGTAGTTGCCACAAATAGCTGCAACATTGCTGATGGGGTATTAAGCAATATTTACTCACTCACTCAGGTAACAGTTTCAATTTTTAACGTTTTCATTTTCAATTTCTACATTTTTGATAGCGGCGTCTGGTTTTGATATAGAATTCCTCAAATCAGTATTAAGTTCAGCCAGATATGGGATAAAAAAGGAGAAAATTTCTTTGTAGACGCATTTAACAGTGTAAATGGTCTCCCAATCAATAAACATTGATAATATTGATAATAAGGCCACCCCACACCGATATTATTACCCCGGATAACCAAAGCTTCCCGTTAGGCGCTAGAAGGTTCATATATATATAGTAACATGACTTATCCCACCCCGTAGCCATACAGCAGTGTTTCATTCATCAAGTTGGAGTAACAGGTACAAATACACGAGAAGTGGAAATAAGCAGCACGTTAACATCAACAGGAAATGGATAACAGGTAGCTCACAGAGAGCACAATTGTGCCACCTTCAAGATATGGAGTTTGATTGTGTCAGTACCCACGCCACTGTTGCCAGAAACTATAGATGCCTCGTCTAAGCTTCTCTGCCCCAAATTTTGTTTCATCTGGCAGTGGTTGTATAAACCTTATCACTCATCTCACTTCGATATCTTTCGAAGGCCTATGCCACTGTCCGCAGAAGCTACAGATTCAGTTCTGCCCAAATTACTTTTCTTGGTAGTAGAAGCTATGGATGTCTGATCCGTTACTGTGCTGTCGAAAATACTTGCCAAGCGCAGAACTTTGCTTGTGTCACTAATTTGGCCACTGTCGGCTGGAGCTTCAGACACCTGGTACTTTGCCTTTTTGCCAAAAACATTTTTTGTCAGACGTCGCAGAATGCTGGGGTTAATACCTAAGGCATCATCGTCAGAAGGCACAGATAGCCGGTTGATAACTGTTCTGTCAGGAGTTCTCATGTATGGACTTTCCGCACTGCCATCAGCAGGTACAAGTGACGGCACATCGCTGTTAGAAACGCTTGTCTTGTTCAAATGGTTATTTGTGTCAGGACCCAGGACACCGTCAGCAGCAGCTACTGATGCCCCAGCCAATGGCGTCGTTTCTGTCTGCATCTTGAAATAGATACGAAGAGCAAGTTGTTTCATGGATTTGGTTGGTTGGATGTTTAACAGACATATTCTAGCTATTTGGCGGCGGTCTGTAAATAATGGAGTGTGGACCAGACAATCCAGCGATCAAACACAACTGGGATTCAATGACATGTGTCAATTAAGTCATTGAGTCTGACCACCCGATCCCGTTAGTCAAGTCGATAAGTATGGGTTGTTGAGGACCAATTCTAGCCCGGACCTTCACTAGTTCACTTCCCGGAACATGGAAGGTCCCACAACATGCTATGAATACGATGCTAGTTGCACTAAAGCTACTGCTTGCATGATATTATATATGGCGGCGGACTGTAAATAATCGAATTCGGACCATGCAATTCGGTGATTGACATCATGAGCATCGATATACGCGCATCAACCAAGTCAGAGAGCCTGACCACCCGAGCCCGCCCCTCACGACAAGCATTTGTTGCTTAAGACCCATTGCAACCCGAATCTTCACGGGTATGTTAGGTATACCAATAAGGACGATATCTACCTGTCGGGAAGGCAAACTTCTTTCATTGAGTCGCCTGGCATCTGTAATGTACAAGTGAACATTATGTAAAGTGTGTACTGTCTATGCTTGACAAGTTGTCTGTTTTATGAATGTAACATTCCACAAGTTGGTGAGTCCAAAATGAAGAATACGACTTAATGGATAACAACTTCTTGAGTATTACATAGAGCGACGTGTAGATGTAGATGATAACATCAACATATGAGTTGTTATTCATATAGTAGTATGCATCATTATAAGCATTCAAATAGGAAATTGATCCCAATCCCAATCCAAGAATAATATGTAACAACGCCAGAATTGATCATATCCACGATTTGATTCGATTGATTTGATTGCTTTTGAAAGAAACCAAATGCAGTGGACTCTGTATAATCCGACATCTCAATAATCTGACAATCTGTGAATTCCGACATATTTTTGGGTCCCGGCAGCATTCTTCTATGTTAGCATCATTTAAACATTGAATTATCCGACATCTGCACATTAAAAATTCCGACTTAATTTTCTTGAATGGGCTGAGAAAAGGGTTCAATTAATTTTGTGAGATCATTTACCAATGAGTCAGTGGTGTCAGCAATAAATAGCTTGCCACACTGTAGACCATTACCGATGCAAAATGGAAACTCCACCACTAAAGAGACAAAGAAGGGATCTGACTCTTGAAAAGAAGATTCAACGCGATCTGTTTGATTGGCATTTTAGAAGTTGTTTGATAACAAGCCGGCATCGAATGAAAACTCTACTCCAAGCCAATTGCAGGAACACCTCCAAACAACAAACACCCAAAGAAGTTGTTTACAAGATCAGCTGTGACTGTGGTTAGGCCTATGTTGGTGAAACCTCAAGCCCCATAAAACTCAGAATTAAATTATCACCTAGCATCAACCAAGAAGTTAGACCGTAAATCAGCTATCTCTGAACACATAATCAACTGTCATAATCACAACATTGAATGGGACAATGTGGAAATAGGACTTCACCAAAAGAAAACTGGCAGAAGCAGTTTAGACACGACTTTTTTGTTACAATATATATACTTTTCACGGTTAGTTTGCTCTTTCCACCAAGTGAAATCTGTTTGTAAAACTAGCAATTCTTTTATTCTTTTATTTTTCTGGTTCGGGCAAACAGTCGATCCAAATCAATATAAACAGTGTTAACCTTCTTATACTAAACTTCAAGTTTCAAACTATTCTTGCCGAAAAAAACCAGATTGAAATTGCTTATAATTGTGTGTCGTTAGGTTTTTATGACTTGAACAATGGTGATACTTATAAAATTCGTTCACAAGAACTTTAAGATGAAGCAGATTATTATCGGTTTTGGAGTAGTAACTAAATCCTCAATACAAACTCACATGAAATTACAGTGTTAACACATATCGCCAAATACCTGGTTCCTGGTCAGGATGCTCGGATGGTGACTGTGTGGATCCGGTGATGTAGCAAATCATGTCATCCTCCGACTCATAAGGTGTAGAGCCAGTTGATGTTCCAGCGTCACTGTCGGACATGGTTGCTTATATAACTATACACAAATGTCAAATGCTGTTCTACTTGAGTTATTAGTTTAGACTGTCATAGATTGAACAGCTACTTCCCAACAGTTTAAGTATGAAAATGAGAGTGCATGATCTGTAATCTTCGAAGCCATTCAGAACGATTCATTCGACGAACATTTTTCGTGTTTGTCGCACCGCTATCTGTGACATGATATGTTCTGGGTCCTTCCTTGTCGTAGAACACAACTCCCCGACAATAACGAATGGCAACTTCCAATACAACTAAGCCAGCATCCAGCCTGGGGACGGTGTGGAATGTAATATCGATCAAGTTCCTTGGTCCTTCTATAAACTTTCTGTCAAGATCCAAGACACAGATGTCAGTTTTCAGCTTCTTGTAAATGTGTTCTCTCAGAGACTCTTGTGATATGTCCAACTTAAAACCAGTGTATTCCGGTTGCTTAGTTGTATATCCTTCTTTCGTTGTTAGTCTTGATTCGCTAACACCCAAGAAGTATGACCCCCCACCAACAACCTTGGACATAGATGTAATGTTGTCCTTGAGCTTCAATTTGTTCCATATGTAGTCAGTCAACTGTTTAGCATCTCCCTTAATGCTTGTGACTTCCTTCGTGGTCTTGAATGTTTTCAGCTGTATATGTCGGTTCTCGTGAAGGTCCTGGACGTTATCTGGTAGTTCTGCAGTAGGGAGGATACGTGCTTGAGTTTCTGTTTTTCTCAGCAACACCTGTATGTTTGATGAGTTGATGCTAAGATTCTCACTGTCATTACTTGCTTTTGTGTTGAAATCAACAGTACATACACTCTCAACTTTCCCAACGTTTATCTGAACAAAGTCCGTGATATCTTCAAATGTTTCAATCTGACACAAACATTTACGTTCATAGACGTCAGTATAGAGTTCACCGTTTTCAAGTAACCCTGTCAACTCCTTTCTGACGGCCTCGTCAAAGTACTCCAGACACCGGTCTTCCTGGGACGTCCCTTGTACGTGGACTAGCAACACTCCTCCACCACTGTTACGTAATGCTGACGCTGCTTTGGCGACTTGATCCGCAAATGTCTTCTTTCCTGTTTTCTTTGCTTCTTCTCCTTGTCTTCTCTTGCCACCCTCCGTTAGAATCTTATATTCGGTGTGAACTGGTAAAAGTTTGTTGACTGGTTCACGGTTCTCCTTCTCTGTGTATCTGTTCCGTACTTGAGTACATCTGGAACACTCATCTGTAATACAAAAAAGTGTAACTGAAACAGTTGCATCTTCAAATTTGGCTTTACGTCGGGTCACCTTGCCAATGGTATCATAAGATCATTGGCAACATAAGGTGTAGGGCTCCGTTTCACAAAGCTATCGTAGCTCTAAGGTGGTCGTAACTCTTATACTGTAGTGAGCGAGTGAGTGAGTTTAGTTTTACGCTGCACTCAGCAATATTCCAGCTATATGGCGGCGGTCTGTAAATAATCGAGTCTGGACCAGACAATCCAGTGATCAACAGCATGAGCACCGATCTGCGCATTTGGGAACCGATGACATGTGTCAACCAAGCCATCGAGTCTGACGACCCGATCCCGTTAGTCGCCTCTTACGACAAGCATGGGTTACTGAAGGTTCATGCTAACCAGGACCTTCACGGATATCCTATACTGTAACATAGACTTAGGACAGTCGTAGCGCTACGATAGCTTTGTACACCGAGGCCCAGTTCTGTTACCTTAACATCTGTCTCTTCGTGATATCCGCACATTCATCATATAATGCAGTGGCTTAGGTCTGATTTTGAAGTTGATCGTTACACGCCGGACTATAGCATGAAACTTTGCTGGGGAATACCATGATAACACTTTTTTTGGGGGGGTGCCGGATTTTTTTTGCCTTATGTTTTGGAAATCTCTTTGATAAACGCTTATATTTAATGTTATGCTTAATTGGTGATAAATTAATCAATTTAATCACAAAAGCATGAGGTTATTATCATGATATAAGCTTAATGTACATCGGAAGTTACAATGGGTTTTTCATATTCATGGACTCTCAAGGGGTGAGTGAGTGTGTTTAGTTTTACGCTCCACTTAGCAATATTCAAGCTATATGGCGGCGGCCTGTAAATAATCGAGTCTGGACCAGACAATCCAGTGATCAGCAGCATGAGCGTCGATCTGCGCAATTGGGAACCGATGACGTGTCAACCTCCAGGTAGGAAGTTCTATGATTTTGTTAGCACGATTACATTTGAATTTCAAATTTAAATAGAGTTATATTTAGTCACACAGGTTATACCCCCTTGATTATCACTAATCAAATCATTGAATTTGATATTTACTATTCGTTGATTGGTTCATTTGGTATCGTATGATTTGATATAATGACGGCACACAGAAATCGATCGAGTCATCTGCCCAATCGCATGACTTGATTTAATGAGCATGAGCTTGAGGAGTCTTCGGGTTTCATTCCTGATATTGTGAGAATTCTTCATAAATACGGTTTGCATCAGCACCTAGAGTCTTATGTACAAACAGGACAGCAGATTGCGTGGAGACAGAGATTAGTGGATTCAGGCCCACATGAGTTTTACCAGATCCACCCGAACCTGTGTGTGCACCATGCCTGGGTGACTGCGGAGAAGAAACCAGCCTGTAGAGCGGCAGCTAACTTTGTAAACCTGAGAACCAGGGTGATAGTGACTTGTGCCTGTGGTCTGTTTTACACAGATATTCTTATCCATATTCTCCAGTACCTCGATTAAGGAGAACCAGGGTGATAGTGACTTGTGCCACAGGTGTGGTCTGTTTTACACAGATATTCTTACCCATATTCTCCAGTACCTCGATTAAGGAGAACCAGGGTGATAGTGACTTGTGCCACAGGTGTGGTCTGTTTTACACAGATATTCTTACCCATATTCTCCAGAACTGTGATTAAGGAGAACCAGGGTGATAGTGACTTGAACATAGGTGTGGTCTGTTTTACACAGATATTATTACCCATATTCTCCAGTACTGTGATTACTTGACTGGTCTCCGCGATGAACTGTGGTGTGAGATTATAGGTATTGGTAATGTGGAATTCACCGTGAATCTCCACAAATTTAATGATTGGGATTTCACACTGCGCATGTTATCCTGTGTGACTAGCTTTTATCAGTGCACAGAGATCTGTTGGTGTCACATAAATATGAGAACTGTTCCATGAACGCCGAGATCTGGTACTGACTGTGCATATGCCCTATATCATGATGCCCTTGTACTCTTCACACTGGAGGAAATAAATATTATGTTATATAGATACGGTGATTGGTCCAAATTGATCCCGTGATGTTGGCCCTACGCCTACGTGGAATTATAATGAGGCTGGACAAGTCGTGTCCGATAGGTGCTAAGTCATGACGCCGGAAGCGCCATCCCTTCTCAACTTCGAGGATGACAAAACTCCCATAGACTTAACATAGACCGGAAGTTTTACCACTACTAAATATAAGTTCGTCATGGAATTAATCGGGATATGTAGTAATTGCTCAATTGTTTTACAAAATGTTTGCAAAATATGTCCGTCTTTTTTATTACAATAACACTTCCAAACATCTCCCAGTGACTAAAAGTGTTCAGACTGCAAAAACAACGGAAATCAATGTACGTCTTTATATGATTATTTATGCTTCCTGCGCTTGAGGCTGTTCCTGCAACAGTACTACTGTTACTTTACCCTCGTAAAACTTCACTCGGAAAATCAAACACAATTATGATAGTTTGTTAAGTATATAAACATACTGCAGGTGGTAGTGTTGGACTGCCTTGAATCAAGTGGAATTCTCCAACATTCTGAAGGAATTCTGTTGAACTGGGTTTAAATGAAGCAAACACATCGACCCGTCAACGAGGCATGGTGCTCTAGTGTACTTTGAAAACCGCAGACTTGGAGTCTCTAGTTTCAAGAGGAGGGATGATGAAACTCAATCATACAACCATGGCTTTTCAAACCCTTCTCAAAAATCAAAACGTACACTAGAAGTTGATTATGCAGACGATGATGTGAGTCATAGAACAAAACCAGTGGAGTATTGGCCACGATTCTTGGTGATGAAAACACCTGATGAGACACCAATCAAATTGAACCCTTTTGCGGTTGCTTTATGTATTTATGGATGTTAAAACTATCAAACGTCTGAGGTCTGGATCAATACTTATTGAATGTGCAAGGTGACAGCAAGCCACAACCTAATGTCAGTACAGGAATTTGTTTGAATTTCTGTGTCAGTATCTCCTCACAGATCCTTGAACACCAGCAAAGGCATCATAAGAGATCGTGATCGACTCTTTGATGACATGTCAGAGTTGGATATAGTTTCAGAAATACATGATCAAGAGGTTACCTTTGTGAAAAGATTTACTAGGCGACAAGGCAATGAAACGTTCAAACGTTATTTTCCTTTTCATCTCCAACAGCACTAAAATCAGTTAAAGCAGGGTATTGCAACATGCATGTTGAAATATACATCCCTAACCCATTAATACTCTTTAAATGTCAGAAGTTTGGTCATGGGTCTAATTTCTGCAAAAACAAAATCACTTTTGCACACTGTAGCGAAACTTCCCAGAGGATTGTAACAGTGATGTTTAAGAGTGTCAGAATTGTTCTGGAGCGCACTCATCATCGAGTAAAGCCTGCTCAGTATGGAAACAAATGGAAATATGTAAGATAAAGTGTACAAAACATATTTCATTCACTGAAGCAAAGAAACTGGTATCCACTACAGACCAGACTGAAACGTATACTTCTGTTACCAAAACTCCAACAGTTTCCTCAGCAACTGTTCAGTGTCAAACAGATTTGACATGGATAAATTCTATTAATCCTGAACCCCACTGTCCATCTGATTCCTTTACTCAGACTGCTGATCCCTTCCCAGCTGAACAGATTTCTGATTCTTCACAAACTACTTCTGTGACACCACCTCAAAGATCAGGATCACAAAATGACTCCTCAACAAAATCACAATCTAGGAAAGAAAGGAATGACTTAGCAAGGCATAAAACTGACTTATCGTCTCGCAACAAACAGGCTGACATGGTATCAAAAGGATCAAATGATCCTATGAAACTTCATAACAAGTTTGGATCACTGGAATGGATGGATGTTTCAGAAAACATCCCTCACAGGACAACAAGTTTATCGCCTAAAAAACATTGGCGAGCCAGATCTCCAGTCAACCCGCCAAAGAGATGAATAGTTCTCAGTCATTGATTCAATGGAATTGTAGAGAATTATAAATAACTTTTAATGATTTACAATTACTGGTCCAAGACTATAACCCAACAGCTTTCTGTCTGCAGGAAACATATTTGAAGCAGACAGACAAAATTACCATACGTCAGTACAACTCATATCATTGCTTTTCTCCTCCTGGTGATAGGGCCACTGGAGGTTCTTCTATCTTGGTGAGGGAGGGAGTGATCCACAGCCCTGTCAAACTGAGCAGCAATCTTCAGGCAGTTGCATTAAATATGGTGTTTACATTGTGTTCTTTGTATGTTCCGTCTTCTTTCGTTCTTAAGCAATCTGATTTTCAGTCATTGTATCATCAATTACCAAAACCATGTGTCATCATGGGTGATCTGAATGGCCACAACCCGCTCTGGGGTGGTACTCAAATTCTAAAGGCAAGGTCATAGAGGAATATATTACCAATAATGATTTATGTATTTCTAATGATTCCTATACATATTTACACCCTACTAGAGGCACATATTCCTCACATGATTTGTCAGTAACAGATTCAAGACTGCTCAACGAATTCGAATGGTCAGTCCATCACGACCTTTGTGGATGTGACCATTTACAAAGTTTACTTTCACTCGTTCATCCAGCTGATACTCCAACTTCATCAAGATATAATTTTACAAAGGCAAATTGGTCTTTATTTGAGACATTATGCCAACCTACAAGTACACCTAAGACCCAGAATTGCATCTAGCAGGCACTCCAATTAAAAATGTAAAGGAAGCTAAAGTTCTGGGAAATATATTTGACCAACATCTTACTTTCTTACCACATATTAAATCTCTGAGGGCTAAATGTCTGAAGGCACTTGATTTATTAAAGGTTGTTTCAAACTCCAAGTGGGGAGGGGACCAGTTAACCCGCCTTCACTTATATAGATCACTTGTCCGTTCTAAACTCGACTATGGCTCCATCATTTATGGTGGAGCCTGCAAAAGTAATCCTAAATCATTGGATTCTGTTCACCACCAAGGTGTCAGACTTGTTTGGATCTTTTCGAACTTCTATTGAAAGTATTTATGTAGAGGCTGATGAGCCATCTCTAAAACAACGCCGCACAAAATTATCCTTACAATATATCACAAAACTATATTCTAAACAGTCTAACCCTGCAATTAACTGTGTTTTTAATCCTCTTCATGAGGACCTGTATAGCAAGAAGTCTGCTCTTATTCCGCCACTAGGAATAAGAATTAAACCTTTCATGCTGGCATTGAGTTGGATGATATTTCTCTTTTGCGCATACTTTCTTCTCCTCCTTTGCAGTTAGTGAGACCAGAAGTTGACCTATCACTCACAACATTAAAAAAAATCTGAAACTAATGAATTACAATATAAACAAGAATTTAATGAATTAAAAAGTAAATACAATACATACAAGTCCTTATTTACAGATGGGTCCAAGGATCGCGGCAGAGAGGCTTGTGCCACTGTCATTGGATCCAGAACAATAACAGCTCTATTATTTTCTCCAGTATATTGTGTATTGTCCAAATAATGCTATTAGTTTTAACTTTACATGCTAGTTTTAATTCTAACTCCAATAGTCTAGTTGTTTTACTGTCCCTTGACGATAGATGTTATAATACATACATTACTTAATCTTTCGTAACTGACCTCATTGATATACAATCAACCAGGATAGATAGTCACATCGGCAATATTTCAGCCATGTTGTGACGTAAAAAGTTATAAAGTAACAATAAACACAATTACATTATAAAACACCTGTCGACAAAGGACAGTAGAAAATGACTAGATTATCAAAAGAATACATTTAAGACTAGTTATTAAATCTAAAATACTATGACACCCTAAATATAAACAATACATAATATATTCAGACTCTCTTTCATGCCTTCATGCTGTTAAAATGTGTCTTCTCAACATACACTTTTAATTGAAATACTAGAATTATTCAACGATCTGGCTACTGGTCAGTGCAACATCGTCCTCTATGTTGGCATTTCTGGTAACACAATGGCTGATCTTGCTGCTAAGGCAGCACTCAACAAATCTGTAACACCACTACTGATCCCATATTCCGATTTCAAAGCTGTCGTTAGATCTTATATCCGTGATCTAATGCAAAAGAGGTGGGACACCCAAGTAGGTATCAATAAATTGGATGCAATAAAACCAGTTATCGGTTACACCTACTTGGGTTGTCAGTCCAGATTTGAAGATGTCATAGGTCATTATGCGACGATGTCGTATTGGCCACACTATATATACTCATGAATACCTGTTAAAAGGTGAGGATCCTCCGTTTTGTATCCCTTGTGATGAAAGAATCACGGCCAAGCATGCCCTGCTTGACTGCATAGATTTTCCCATCACAAGGGATAAATATGTCAGCGTTAAAACTGTTAAGGATATTTTTGATAATGTTAATCATCATTGTATTATCGAGTTTTTAAAAGAAATAGAATTGCTTGATAAACGTTTTGAAGGGGGTTGAAGTATCATAAACTTATTGTCCTCCTCAGAGGGTACGTCAGTCCCACAACTTCAAAGTCAATTTTGCTCTACCAAACTTTTAATCGTAGTATGTTTGTTGCTTTTAATAATGGCTAAACCTCCGTACAATCGCCAGCGGCTGTAGGGATGGTGTAGATCCAGCTAGGGTCCATGCGGGTAGTAAAAGTACTGTAAATCCCCATCGAGCTATATGGACCTATGGTGATCTCCCTTCAGTTGTTGGCGATCTATACTCTGTCTTTATATATTGGACAAAAATAGTTTGGGATATACGTAAATTTTGAAATTATGAATAATGATCTATTTATTCATTGACACACTGGTAAAATATCAATCATAAAAATACCAATATCCCTAACTTATTTTGTCCAGTATATTGTGTATTGTCCAAATAATGCTATTAGTTTTAACTTTACATGCTAGTTTTAATTCTAACTTCAATAGTCTAGTTGTTTTACTGTCCTTTGACGATAGGTGTTATAATACATACATATTGTTTATAAACATCCAATTTCTTCTCCTCACGATATGGCTGAAAACTTGCCAATCTGACGTTAACTTTTAACTCACTCACTCACATGTGTTTACGACATTCTATGTTAAACGTCACTAACCTTCACCTCCTGCAGGGGAGCTCATCATTCCACATCATCCTAGTTTAAACATCAAGGCGTAACCAATTCAGACGTGAAATATTCTCAGTCATATGACATGTGTGCACATACTTTAAACATGTGACCTTATCTGTACCTTGTTGCATGTGACACTGCTGATATATTTGATCATTACAAACAACACGTGATACATGATTACTTAATCTTTCGTAACTGACCTCATTGATATACAATCAACCAGGATAGATAGTCACATCGGCAATATTTCAGCCATGTTGTGACGTAAAAAGTTATAAAGTAACAATAAACACAATTGCATTATAAAACACCTGTCGACAAAGGACAGTAGAAATGACTAGATTATCAAAAGAATACATTTAAGACTAGTAATTAAATCTAAAATACTTTAACTATAAATGACAACACAATATACAAACCGGCTATAGAGTCGCCAACAACTAAAGGTAGATAACCATATCCGGGACCATTGGGACTTACAGTACATTTGCTTCCTGCATGGACCCCAGCTGGATTAACACCATCCCTCAGTTTAGACACATCCACACATTAAAAATACACACATTCTACGATTAACAGAGTGGAAAGTTCAATTTACTTTGAATGTTTTGGGACTTACGTACCACCAGGAACCTTGAAGCTGATCATCTGATCCCGTCACGCTCCATACGACAAACGTGAACTGATGAAGACTTTTCTTTTATGCACCAGGAACCATAGTTCAGCTGCAGTAAATTCACCCCATACAGTATATCTGGTGACAGTGTCAGTACAGTTCATTTGGATATACACGTATTGGTTCGAATCCCATACCCACCCTGATTATGGTTACTGGGTTGTCAACACTACAACACTCTTCCCCTGCTACCATTGGTCTCACGGCTTTAAAGTCTACAGACCCTTTTTGTTAAAGGTAAAACGTACAAAAACAAAATAGACTACACTGTACACAGTTTCAAAATGGTTAGACTGACTGACTGACTGACTGACTGACTGACTGACTGACTGTTTCACGCCGCTTTTAGCAATATTCCAGCAACATCACGGCGGGGGACACCATAAATGGGCTTCACACATTGTGCCCATGTGGGGATTCGAACCCCGGTCTTCGGCGTGACGAGCGAACGCTTTAACCATTAGGCTACCCCACCGCCCCATCCCTGAAAGAAGCATCTGCGTGTGCTTGTTTTTTGGCCGGTGGATCGACATCCTGTACAAATCGCTACATTGCGAAACATGAAAGGGTGAAGGTCATTTCAAAGTTCCGCCACACCACTAGGCTTTCTACAAAAATCAATTAGCAAACAAGTTATTACTTGTGAAAGACTGGTGGTGACATTCCTATGTGCAAACCGTTGATATACCAGGAAGTGAAACTGTTAGTTATCGTAACATGATGGATCATGGATGATTCCCTAACGTTAATAAAGAATACAATTATGGGGAATGATTCCATTTGTAAAAATATATTGACAGATAATTTACAGAAGGCCACAAAGGAGTGTAAATATTTGAAACTGCCGTCCCGATACAATAACAACCGGCGCCGGGCCTCCGGGCCAGCGATTATTTCGAACGCTAGTCTCACCTGCATCAGGATCCACCATCAGCACTGTTCTGTCCTATGTTGGTATAATGTACCACACACTTCAGTATGCGCCCCCAAGACACGCCACTGTCCTGTCCTATGTTGGTATAATGTACCACACACTTCAGTATACGCCCTCAATACACGCCACTGTCTTGTTCTATGTTGGTATAATGTACCACACACTTCAGTATACACCCCCAAGACACGCCACTGTCCTATGTTGGTATAATGTTCCACACATTTCAGTAATCGCCCTCAATACACGCCACTGTCCTATGTTGGTATAATGTACCACACACTTCGGTATACGTCCTCAATACATGCCACTGTTCTGTCCTATGTTGGTATAATGTACCACACACATCGGTATACGCCCTCAATACAGGCCACTGTCCTATGTTGGTATAATGTACCACACACTTCAGTATACGCCCTCATTACACGTCACTGTTCTGTCCTGTGTTGGTATAATGTACCACACACTTTAGAATACGCCCTCAACACACGCCACTGTTCTGTCCTATGTTGGTATAATGTACCACACACTTCAGCATACGCCCTCAACACACGTCACTGTTCTGTCCTGTGTTGGTATAATGTACCACACACTTCAGTATACGCCCTCAACACACGCCACTGTTCTGTCCTGAGTTGGTATAATGTACCACACACTTCAGTATACGCCCTCAATACACGCCACTGTTCTGTCCTATGTTGGTATAATGTACCACACACTTCAGTATGCGCCCCCAAGACACGCCACTGTCCTGTCCTATGTTGGTATAATGTACCACACACTTCAGTATACGTCCTCAATACATGCCACTGTCCTGTCCTATGTTGGTATAATGTACCACACACATCGGTATACGTCCTCAATACATGCCACTGTCCTGTCCTATGTTGGTATAATGTACCACACACTTCAGTATACGTCCTCAATACATGCCACTGTTCTGTCCTATGTTGGTATAATGTACCACACACATAGGTATACGCCCCCAAGACAGGCCACTGTCCTATGTTGGTATAATGTACCACACACTTCAGTATACGCCCTCAATACACGCCACTGTCCTATGTTGGTATAATGTACCACACACTTCAGTATACGTCCTCAATACATGCCACTGTTCTGTCCTATGTTGGTATAATGTACCACACACATCGGTATACGCCCCCAAGACAGGCCACTGTCCTATGTTGGTATAATGTACCACACACTTCAGTATACGCCCTCAATACACGCCACTGTCCTATGTTGGTATAATGTTCCACACACTTCAGTATAAGCCATCAATACACGCCACTGTCCTATGTTGGTATAATGTACCACACACATCGGTATACGCCCTCAATACATTTCTGTCTTGTGCCAGAATAATGTCCGTAAGTGAACCACATACATCTGCACACATCACAATATAAGCCAAACTTTCTTGTCAATGTTCAGAGAAAATGGACAGCACAGCAGAATGTCAAATACTGTTGTGATGGTGGAAGTCGATTGAGGGTCAACACTTAACATCTCTAGTTGTGTAAATGTCATCTGAAACAGATTTTCTCGCTCCTCTGTTCACGAGTAAGTGGTACACGTCTTCATGATCGAAACACGTAGCTAACATGGCTGGGGTCATCCCGTTCTGTCCCATACTTTTGATGTCCGCAATGTAATGTGAAAGGACATGCTTGACCATCTCTAACAGTCCCCCGATACAGGCCAAATGGAGGATGTTGTTACCATGGTGATCCAATAGCCCCACAGTGCCACCTACACTCACAAGAAGGTCAAGGACATCTCTGTGTCCCCTCATTGCCGCCAACATCAGGGGCGTCCTCCCGTGCTCTCCCCTGCTGTTCACGTCCACTATGTTCTTAGAGACAACGAAGTTCACAATCTTCACGTTTCTTCCAAAACAGGCAAGGTGAAGTATGTTGTTACCGTCGTCATCCACTAGTGCCATAACGGCTCCTTTGTTGACAAGCAAATCAAACACCTCGTGATGTCCCTTCGTTGCCGCCAACATCAGCGGCGTCCGTCCACTCTGTTCTCTATTATTGACGTCGATGATGTCGTGTGAGAGGATATCCTTCACTATCGTCATATGCTGCCTAATACAAGCCAGATGAAGGATGTTGTTGCCGTCACCATCCACTAGTGACACATCGCATCCTTTACTCAGAAGGAGATCAAAGACCTCTTTATGCCCATTCTTTGCTGCAACCATCAATGGTGCTCTCCCGCAATGTCCTCTACTGTTGATGCTCACGAAGTCCTTCTTAATGACATGCTTCACTATCTACACATGCCCACCCATACAGGCCACGTGAAGGATGTTGTTACCGTCGTCATCTGGCAGTGACACGTCACATCCTTTACTGACCAGGAGGTCCAGCACGTCTCTGTGGCCCTTGTAGGCTGCCTTCAGTACAGGTGTCCTCCCGCGGTTCCTGCTGTTGATGTCAACTCGACCCTCAAACAGGAGTTGTCTCACCTTGTCGAATTTTCCCAGCCTGCAGGCATCATGGAGGGCAGTATCATCACGTGATGAATCTCGAGGAGAAGCCATTTTTGCTGTAATAGAATATGTTATTTTATTAACCGAAACTGAAGTATGAGCAAGATCAAGTGATGTCTCTTTCAAGAAATCGCTATAACAAAACGCATCACAATGCCTTGCAGATCATTATGACGTCATCAAATAGCATTCCGTCACTATCAAGTAAGTGAGTGAGTGACGCTGTATACGGCATCTAGTGTTATCAGACTAATATCACGACTGGTGACCACGTAATGGGTGTGATCACGGAAATCTAATACAAGATTTTCATAATTCTTCAGTGTTGTTTCAGATGCCTCATTATTTGAACCGGCGTTCATTCTAAAATCTACAAAGGTTCAAATGTGAAAGTTCTTTACACAAACAGTAAGGAGCAAAATGTTTTCTTGAGTTTTGAATTGTCCAGGCAGGTTTATGGATTGTTCTGGAAATGACGGTCAGGTTCACATGTGAAAATAACTCTTTAGTAATTTACTTAGATTGGTTAATTCCAATGAGACTCGCTGACAATACCCTTTTCCCGTTTGTAACAAACATCAGACAAGAGCTGAACTGAGGAGTTTTGCTTTTCAGGATATTTTTCAAATTTGAGAATTTGCATTTAAAGACAAAATTTGGTGGTATGTCTTGTACAACTAAGTAATGAAAAAAACCAAGTGAAATGCATACCAACTCAACCAGGTTCCCCGAAACCTTCCACGGCCGGACTCCAAGACTTGGACTTAATGTTTCAGTCGCCAAACAGTTATACGTTCCTTAGATCATGTAGTTGTGACATTCATCTGCAACCATTCGGTACAGAATGTATTCAGAAAAGAACGGCCGAATGAGGGTGTGTGTCTAAGGTCACCCTCTACCAATGTATAAACAGACGTATATTTGTTTATTGTAAACGCACGCAGGTTCAAGCATTCAATAAGTGCACGCACTGTAAAGAACAAACGGAGGATATAAACACGTACTTTTAATGCATATGGCTCTTTAATGGTTCTATCCAAAACTTGGCGAGTTAATTAACTCTTATATAATACTTGAATGTCAGCAACAAGAGATATAACAAACCCGGAGACATGATCACTTGAATTGCGAACGGTCGTTCCTAGAGAGGCCTGTAGTAGAAGTGTGTCTAATCCCTTGGGATGACTTCACCTGTAGGCTGTATTGTGACATTCCCAATGGCGGTTGCCACGGACACGACATACACAAACTGTCAGCGAAAATCTTAGAACCCGCTTCAAAACTTAGAGCTCATGACGTACTCACAAAACAAACACAGTTTTCGTCATTCCAATGAATATCAACCACCTTAACATATTCACAAGGAAATGTTTGTGTACTCAAGAAAAAAACTGTTTGTAGGGTGTCCATAATTTCTTCAAATAAAATGTGTTTAAACTCATGCTGTTTAAAGGGGAATATAATTTTCACTTGCAATTCAGTGATACTGGACATCAACGTACTTGAAAACCTTGTCCCTAATGAAATTATATCATTGTGAGTAGGTGAGTGAATATGGTTTTACGACGCTTTTACTCCAGCAATATCACGGGGAGGGAGGGCACACCACAAATGTTCTTCACATAGTGTATCCGTGTGAGGAATGGGTTGCACTCAGCAAATATTCCAGCTATATAGCGGCGGTCTGTATATATTCGGGAGTCTGGACCAGTGATCAAGAACATGAGCATCGATCTACGCATTTAAGATACGATGACATGTTTCAACCAAGTCAGCGAGCCTGACCATCCGATCCCGTTAGTCGCCTCTTACGACAAGCATGGGTTGCTGAAGATCAGTTCTAGTCCGGATCTTCTCGGGTAATGTGATATATAGAACGATATAGACAACATACGTAGCGAAAACACATGACACATTTTCTAAAATTAACTTATTAATTCTTTGTCACGACGTTCCATGGAAGCCTGACCAACCGATCGCGTTCACCTCATAAAGGAGCAAGCATTGTGTGATAGAGACGTGTCATGCATTCATGTTCGTGCAACTTCTTAATACCTTTCAAGTACGCCATGCCTAGAGTGCATTACATTGACAAAGCTTTGTTGTTTACGCGTTTTATCACAACCTATATATAACCATTTACACAGCTACCTGTGGAGTACTCAACAATGTGCTCCCATTATGCTGTCAGTGGTGTATTGATAACCAGTAGCCTTCATACAGTCACGTACGCACATCACCGTGAATGTGTATGCCCACACCGTAGTGTTAATGTCTCTGGCCTACATTTAGAATACAGCACCATAACACGTCACAGGAATGACTCGATAAATTTGCTCATTGTGCAACAGTGTGGACGTAGCTCAGTCGGTTATCTGGCGAGCTAACAATCCGAAGGTCGCGGGTTCGCGTCCGACGGGTTCTCAAAAACTGGTTGCTTGTCTTAATGACACGTGACCTACGGCAGAGATCGTCCTCACGAGAAGGTGTGGTGCTGTATTCTAAAGGTGCTTCTCTGGCCTACCTTTAGAATACAACACCACAAACTCTAAAAATACGTAATAATACCCTTTTACGTAATTTAATGTGATCTTGTTCGAAAGCACGTTCTCGAAACAATGCCTTATGACGCTTGCATGGCAACACGGTTGTCTAGCTCAGCGACTGCGTATAAGCTCCGCTCACTGGTGTTTCATCTCTACTAGCTATGTCATTGCATAAGCCCAACGATGTTGAGAGTTTCCAGTAGTTGTATACCGGCGGATGCGCAATTTTTTGCAAGCACCAGTTTGAAATCTTTTGCTTTTTCACTAATACGCTCATATTTATTTGTATTATGGGGTGCTGAGGTGTTATGTTTTGTGTATTATTGTATTTTGTATTTTTGTAGATTTAGCGAGAATGCGTTACACCGGTCCATATTATATATATTCGATTATTCGCAATTTTGGTCAATGTAATTATTTAAATTATGTAAATATATTTTCTATTTCGGTTTCAAAGTAACTATTAAGTTTAAATTATTTGCCAATGTGAACTGACATACATATATATTTTTTTCATTCAGTAATTTGCACCATTACAAAGAAAAGTTTTTTTATTGGTATTTTATTTTTCGAAGCGGTTATAATGCATTACACTGGACACGTCAGTCATGTTTGTGCCTGTTCGGTCAATGCATTTATTAGAATTATTTCAAGGGGATAGGTACGTTAGGGTTAGGCTTAGGGCTTAGGGTTTAGGGTTTAGGTTTAGGGTCCCAATTCAATATAGTAGGTACGTGTCCGGTGTGTGTAATACGTGAGTACCATTTGTTTTTTTTCCTTTTGCATTTTAAATTTAATACAACCGGTTCGGTCAATGCATTCTATTTATTAGGATTATTTCAAAGGGTTAGGGTTAGGGCTGAGGGTTTAGGGTTTAGGGGTTAGGGGTTAGGGTTAGGGGCCTAATCCAAAATAGTTTGCCCGGTGTGTAATACGTGAGTACCATTTGTTGTTTTTCCTTTTCGCATTTTCATACTCTTTTTTTCACACAAAACCGTGAAACCAAAAACGTCGAAAGTACACAATGAAATGGTTTAATATAGAAATTTTGGGCTAATGGAAATTGAGCCTGGAATTTGCACTCAAGCCTCTTTCACACGCAACATAAATTTTGTTCAGTAATGATTCGAAGGCTAACTCACCGTCGTGCCGTCACTACACATGCTCATGTCTCCCTCGTTCCTTAGTGCGATCCACATTATCCTTACAGTGTTCCCTACATCACCTTTCTGTCACAAAATCACCGATTTATATAAAAGCGCGTCAGTCATGCATGCACCGTGAAATCCACGTCTGACGTCTGACGTCAACAACCCTTTTCAGTTTGAGGCATATCGGCTCATTCCACGCCACACGTTATCTTGCAGATTACGGAATGGGACGAGTGTGCCAAATGGCATCGGATCCATTCGGCAATTGTCCGTAGCTTAAAAATCACGAGACACCAAGTCTACCCGTAAAAATATTGAGTGATATCTTCAAGACAGAAAAGTTTATTGCAAGTAAGAATCAAAACATATTACAATTTGACAGAAAATGGTCATCTCTACTGCACACATTCCCAGCCTAATGAAGATCCCAATATGTGTAATGCCAACCCATATGAATTTCTCTCCTACGGTGTACAAGTGTTGTTGCATCATGTGCTTTGTATACATGTATCTACTGTTTTTGAATGAATAAAAAAAAGAAAGAAAAAAAAAAAAGAAAGTCTACCCGTAACCTTCGTAATTGTCCGTGACCTATTCGACTCTTTCTGTTCATTTCCGTGACGTCACAGGAATGACTCGATAAATTTGCACATAGTGCAACAGTGTGGACGTAGCTCAGTCGGTTAGCTGTCAAGCTAACAATCCGAAGGTTGCGGGTTCGCGTCCGACGGGTTCTCACAAACTGGTTGCTTGTCTTAACGACACGTGACCTACAGCAGAGATCGTCCTCACGAGAAGTTGTTGTGCTGTAAAGGTGCTCCAAATAATCGAACCTGGACCAGGCAATACAGTGATTAACATCATGAGCAATTCTAACCAGGGTGTTTCGGTGATGGTGTAAGAAGATGCCCAAGCTTGTTGTAAGAGGCGACTAACGGGACCGGGCGATCAGGCTACCTGCCTTGTTTTTTTTCACTTCACCGTGTGGTAACTGCCTGGATAGATGTCCATGATGCGAATCACTTGGTTATCTGGTCCAGACTTGATTATTTACCTAAAGCGTTCATATAGGTAAAATATGGCTGACAGGTCGGTAATCACTGAACAAACCAAGACTATGTTCTACATAATGTGACAAGCTTTGATGTTGACTGAAGGTATAAAATGTCCCGGCAAACTGCATGAATATCAAGCGGTATTAGTTCTACACACAACGCCCAGGTTCAACCTCTACCTGATTGGTAAACACAGCGACAGGTCAGATAAACGTGTGGTGCGTCAACACAGATCGGTATTAGACATAAGGTATTTACTGGAGCTCCAGGGCTGTGGTTTCTACAAACATGACACCAACAACTGCGGCTTTACGGCAATAAAGCCGTGTGTCTAAAAAGAGACTCTGGGGACACTGTGACGCTACATCGGATCAGCCTCAATTATCCAGTATACTGAATTTCCTTTTGAGAAACTAGAATGGATATATGATAACCGAGCTCGTTGATTTCACTCTTGAGAAAGTTGGGGTGCACAGTTATTTGAGTGGCTATGGTCATTTAATAAACTTATAAACTTTTGCAGGACCCCCACAAAGGGGCGTTGATTTTGGACACTTGACATTACTTAATCGGACCGTGACAATGTCACGTTACACGTCACCTTCTAGTACGACCATAAAGTAAACACCATGTGTAATGAACGGGAGCCTTACAAGTGGGTTATGTGACGGGTGACAGGGACGAACTACTACACAAACCCACTTGATTCTTGATTCTTGACTAGTCAGTAAAACACACATGCTGTTGTTTGTGCCAAAAGCTTGCATGACTTCCCGCTTTGTTCCATGTGAAGTAGGCACTTCTACTTTAGGCATCTCAACATGGCATTTACTGGAGTCTATACACATGAATAATGCACTGCACCGATTTGTTCAAAACACATCACAACCATGAGTTAAAGAGACGAAACTTTATTGCAAGTATAAGCAGTGTAAACGGTAAACATCAAGGCCAGTAAGTGGATGGAAAACAATACTTTAAAACTGGTAATTAGCCGACTGTCTGCTTGTGTAAGAATATAAAATAATACTTTATTTTTGAATCTTGAACGTTGGCTAGATCGTAAATGAACATATACTATAATCCATATAATATATATATATATTTTTTAAAATCTTTTTATTTGTTCCCATAATTGAGTACAAGCATATAAAGTAAAGCAATAAATGCATAAATACATGATCAAAGTTCATTGGGTTCAACCAAAATGTTAGATCAACTGATAGCATACAGTAAAATTATTCCCCTTTGATTAAAGATTACGTCAGAAATTAAATATTGAGAATAAAGGAAACAATTTGTCTGAAAATTTATCAGATTTATTGTTCCTTCTGGATATGAAATTTTCAACCATATAAATATCTTTCAAATTTAAATTTTTTTTTATTAACTTTTGGAATTATTTTCTTCAAAGTGCAAGTATATATATATTTTTGAGCAGATAAGATTATATGATTTAGTAATGGCTTATTACCTAAAATTCCAAACCAAGCCAAGGTCTTTGTTATTTCAAATTTCTGTATATTCGGGATTATCCAGTTTTCAAGTTCCTTCCAGAAGGTTTGGGTTACAACACATTCCCAATATACATGACATAAAGTTTCGCTATCAACATTACAAAGGCTACATACTGCATTGTCAACCAGTTTCATTTTCATAAGTTCTTTTTTTGTATAAATAATTCTGTGCAAAAATTTAAATTCAAAGTCTATATGTTTTACATCTTTCACATTCCTTCTGCAAATATTAAAAATCATACGCCAATCAAAATCAATATCATAAAATAAGTTTTCCCATTTTAGGCAAATATGAGGTTTAATATTGTCAGATAAGAGTTTATCATAAAATAATCTTGAACCTTTTTTCAAATCCATAAAATCTTTATGAAGAAAGTTATCATCCAGATCATTGTTATGTATATTTCTGTAGTGTTTTATGGTCAATTTCCATGATTCAGGTATGATATAGAAAACATATCGAAGATCCATATATGTACCTCTAATATCAAATTTGAGCTTCAGATCTTCAAGAGACATAAAACCATCTTCATAACAAAGGTCCTTAATTGTTAAAATTCCATTTTTAGCCCAATGCCTGATAAAGTGATTTGGGTTTTTGAAATTATTATTCAGCCATAAAGGTTGTGCTAAAATTCCTTTAATGTTGTCTGCTTCTATGGTATTCTTATTACAGTATAATTTCCATGCCAATAAAGCATCTTTCCAAAAAGGATGATCAATTTCAATAATATTCTGAAAATTTGCTCCATATTTTAGTATATCATTTAATGGAAAATTGCATGGGTTATTCATATTTGTTTTTCTCAAATAGAGTCTGAGTGTGGATAATTTCCTGGCATTAACAAAGGTTTTAATATCTATCATGCGTAAACCCCTTCTGTATAATCCTTTTTCAAAGTGCTCCGTTTAATTTTATCATTTTTGTCGTTCCAAATTAATCTGAAAAATAGTCTCTCAAGGGAAGTAATAAATTCATCAGGTGGATTAGGTAAAGAATTGAAAATGTGAACCAGTTTTGAAAGAGCCAATGTTTTAATTACAGTGATTTTGCCAATCAGTGTGAGATGTCTTTTTCTCCATGTTGCCAATTATCTATTAATTTCTTCAAGTCTTTTTCTTGTGTTGATGACCCATAAGTCATTCAAATCAGGTGTGAATTTAATACCCAAAACTTCATATTCCTTTCTTTGCCATTCTATATTCAAATCTTCACAAATCATATCACTCCTACCTGCATTTGAGCCTATCCAGATTGCTTTAGGCTTATCGATATTTATCCTTAACCCTGACATATTGTATAAAGTATTAATGGTATCAATTGCAGCATACAAACTTTCATCTAAAAATAATTCAGTATCATCAGCATATTGTCCTAATTTATATTCCTGAACATCGATTTCAATACCCTTTATATCATCATTTTGTCTTATCATACATCCAAGGATTTCAGCTACAAAAAGAAATAAATATGGCGATATTAGGTCACCTTGCCTGCCATCCCGCTCATTAGGGAAGAAATCAGAGAGATGTCCATTCTGAATAACACATGATGTTGTATCATAAGTTAATAAATTAATCCAGCGTATAATCTGTGGCCCAAAACCAAATTTTAGTAAAACAGAGTTGATAAAATCTTTAGAAACTGTGTCAAAAGCTTTTTCAAAGCAACAGACCGGGAATATCTCTTTGTTTCAAATATAAGATCATATAATAACCATTTAATATTTTTGACACACTGATAAAATATCAACCATAAAAATACCAATATCCCTAACTTATTTTGTCCAGTATATGTAACAGTAATAGGCTTGATGAATAAAGCTCGGATAGTGGATTATGGGAAGCATATAGTGTACATTAAAGCACTGAAATGTAATAGAAAACGTCGTCTAAGATATACATAACAGTTATAGTAAAAGGCATAACTATTCAAGAAGTTAATAGCAAATTGATATTGAAAGCTCGTATACTGACTTGGACAAAAAATGGTAAGATCTTGTACAACACTAGAAAGGTAAAGCTGGGGTTGTCAAGAAAAAAAAGAACACAATTTAATGGGATAACCGAGAACAATTTACCAAAATACATTGATAATTGTTGAAAGCTCTGATACTATATACAAGGGATAAATGAATGGTAAGACCTGTTTGTTGTTAATAATCGACACTGACAAGCGGTGTCCTGAAGGTTATATCAAGTTGCTGGACACAAAATGGGAACTGTCGTTTAAACTGTTCTATACCTCCTTAACCACTTGCTGCTTGTAAAGTAAGCCGATGGCAGTTGTTAAAGCTGGAGGGATAATAATTTCACGGCATGTGCTTATAGTTGTATTCAGTGTAGGTCTTTTTTACAGAGAGGTCGCCGAAGCAACAGAGAAAATATAGCAAAAATAATTAATATGCTTCGGATAAATGCTTTCTGAAAAAGCTCAAGCCTGGAACAGTTTACTCAACTTCGAATTGACATACACATCGCAAAATATACAACCTTTGTTGGCAGTTTTTGCACTCATATTCAGTATTTTCTTTCCAAGTTGGTATATAGTTAATGATAGTGCCTAGGTACCTGTAGTGGCCGCAAATAGCTGCAACATTGCTGATGGGGTATTAAGCAATATTTACTCACTCACTCAGGTAACAGTTTCAATTTTTAACGTTTTCATTTTCAATTTCCACATTTTTGATTGATAGCGGCGTCTGGTTTTGATATAGAATTCCTCAAATCAGTATTTAGTTCAGCCAGATATGATAACAAGACTTATCCCACCCCGTAGCCATACAGCAGTGTTTCATTTATCAAGTTGGAGTAACAGGAACAAATACACGAGAAGTGGAAATAAGCAGCACGTTAACATCAACAGGAAATGGATAACAGGTAGCTCACAGAGAGCACAATTGTGTCACCTTCAAGATATGCAGTTTGATTGTGTCACTACCCACGCCACTGTTGCCAGAAACTATAGATGCCTTGTCTAAGTTTCTCTGCCCCAAGTTTTAGCATACTACCTATGCCACTGTCCGTAGAAGCTACAGATTCAGTTCTGCCCAAATTACTGTTCTTGGTAGCAGAAGCTATGGATGTCTGGTCCGTTACTGTGCTGTCCAAAATACTTGTCAAGAGCAGAATATTGCTTGTGTCACCAATTTGGCCACTGTCGGCTGGAGCTTCAGACACCAGGTACTTTGCCTTTTTGCCCAAAACATTTTTTGTCAGACGTCGCCGAATGCTGGGGTCAATACCTAAGGCATCATCGTCAGAAGGCACAGATAGCCGGTTGATAACTGTTCTGTCAGGAGTTCTCATGTATGGACTTTCCGCACTGCCATCAGCAGGTACAGCTGACGGCACATCGCTGTTAGAAACGCTTGTCTTGTTCAAATGGTTGTTTGTGTCAGGACCCAGGACACCGTCAGCAGCAGCTACTGATGCCCCAGCCAATGGCGTTTCTGTCTGCATCTTGAAATAGATACGAAGAGCAAGTTGTTTCATGGATTTGGTTGGTTGGATGTTTAACAGAAATATTCCAGCTATTTCGCGGCGGTCTGTAAATAATGGAGTCTGGACCAGACAATCCAGCGATCAACAACATGAGCACCGAGCTACACAACTGGGATTCAATGACATGTGTCAATTAAGTCATTGAGTGTGACCACCCGATCCCGTTAGTCGACTCGATAAGTATGGGTTGTTGAGGACCAATTCTAGCCCGGACCTTCACTAGTTCACTTCCCGAAACATGGAATGTCCCACAACATGCTATGAATACGATGCTAGTTGCACTAAAGCTACTGCTTGCATGATATGGGCATATGGTATGCTTGTCTATACATATGGCGGCGGTCTGTAAATAATCGAATTCGGACCATGCAATCCGGTGACTGACATCATGAGCATCGATATACGCGCATCAACCAAGTCAGAGAATCTGACCACCCGATCCCGCCCCTCACGACAAGCCTTTGTTGCTTAAGACCCATTATAACCCGAATCTTCACGGGTATGTTAGGTATACCAATAAGGACGATATCTACCTGTCGGGAAGGCAAACTTCTTTCATTGAGTCGCCTGGCATCTGTAATGTACAAGTGAACATTATGTAAAGTGTGTACTGCATATGCTTGACAAATTGTCTGTTTTATGAATGTAACATTCCACAAGTTGGAAAATGAAGAATACGACTTTATGGATAACTTCTTGAGTATTACATAGAGCGACGTGTCGATGTAGATGATAACATCAACATATGAGTTGTTATTCATATAGTAGTATGCATCATTATAAGCATTCAAATAGGAAATTGATCCCAATCCCAATCCAAGAATAATATGTAACAACGCCAGAATTTATCATATCCACGATTTGATTCGATTGATTTGATTGCTTTTGAAAGCAACCAAATGCAGTGGACTCTGTATAATCCGACATCTCAATAATCTGACAATCTGTGAATTCCGACATATTTTTGGGTCCCAGCAGCATTCTTCTATGTAAGCATCATTTAAACATTGAATTATCCGACATCTGTACATTAAAAATTCCGACTTAATTTTCTTGAATGGGCTGAGAAAAGGGATCAATTAATTTTGTGAAATCTATTACCAATAAGTCAGTGGTGTCAGCAATAAAAAGCTTGCCACACTGTAGACCATTACCGATGCAAAATGGAAACTCCACCACTAAAGAGACAAAGAAGAGATCTGACTCTTGAAAAGAAGTTTCAACTCGATCTGTTTGATTGGCATTTTAGAAGTTGATTGATAACAAGCCGGCATCGAATGAAAACTCTACTCCAAGCCAATTGCAGGAACACCTCCAAACAACAAACACCCAAAGAAGTTGTTTACAAGATCAGCTGTGACTGTGGTTAGGCCTATGTTGGTGAAACCTCAAGCCCCATAAAACTCAGAATTAAATTTTCACCTAGCATCAACCAAGACATCAGACCGTAAATCAGCTATGTCTGAACACATAATCAACTGTCATAATCACAACATTGAATGGGACAATGTGGAAATATTATCAAAAAACCTCCAGGACTTCACCAAAAGAAAACTGGCAGAAGCAGTTCAAATCCGCCGACACAAGCCCTCAATCAACAGAGACCAAGGATACCTAATTCCATCCGCCTACAATGAACTGATAAAAACAACAGAACAGAGCACTCCAGGATTCGAACCCGGGTCTTCGGCGTGACGAGCCAACGCTTTAACCACTAGGCTACCCCACCGCCCCAGACCTAGATTAGACATGACTTTTTGTTACAATATATATACTTTTCACGGTTAGTTTGCTCTTTCTGCCAAGTGAAATCTGTTTGTAAGACTAGCCATTCTTTTTTTACATTGTGGTTATTTAGTTGATTTTGTGGAATATTTTTCTGGTTGGGCAAACAGTCGATCCAGATCAATATAAACAGTGTTAACCTTCTTAAACTAAACTTCAAGTTTCAAACTATTCTGGCCGAAAAAAAAAACAGATTAAAATTGCTTATAATCGTGTGTCTATAGTTAGGTTTTTATGACTTGAACAATGGTGATACTTATAAAATTCGTTCACAAGAACTTTAAGATGAAGCAGATAATTATCGGTTTTGGAGTAGTAACTAAATCCTCAATACAAACTCACATGAAATACGAGTGTTAACACATATTGCCAGTTACCTGGTTCCTGGTCAGGATGCTCGGATGGTGACTGTGTGGATCCGGTGATGTAGCATATCATGTCATCCTCCGACTCATAAGGTGTAGAGCCAGTTGATGTTCCAGCGTCACTGTCGGACATGGTTGCTTATATAACTATACACAAATGTCAAATGCTATTCTACTTGAGTTATTAGTTTAGACTGTCATAGATTGAACAGTTACTTCCCAACAGTTTAAGTATGAAAATGAGAGTGCATGATCTGTAATCTTCGAAGCCATTCAGAACGATTCATTCGACAAACATTTGCCGTGTTTGTTGCACCGCTATCTGTGACATAATATGTTCTGGGCCCTTCTTTGTCGTAGAACACAACTCCCCGACAATAACGAATGGCAACTTCCAAAACAACTAAGCCAGCATCCAGCCTGGGGACGGTGTGGAATCTAATATCAATCAAGTCCCTTGGTCCTTCTGTAAAATGTCCGTCAAGATCCAAGACACAGATGTCAGTTTCCAGCTTCTCGTAAATGTGTTCTCTCAGAGATTCTTGTGATATATCCAGCTTAAAACCAGTGTATTCCGGTTTCTTAGTTGTATATCCTTCTTTTGTTGTTAGGTTCAATTCGCTAACACCCAAGAAGTATGACCCCCCACCAACAACCTTGGACATAGATGTAATGTTGTCCTTGAGCTTCAATTTGTTCCATATGCATTCAGTCAACTGTGTAGCATCTTCCTTAATGCTTTTGTCTTCCTTTGGGGTCTTGAATTTTTTCAGTTGTATATGTCGATTCTCGTGAAGGTCCTGGACGTTATCTGGTAGTTCTGCAGTCGGGACGCTACCTGCTTGAGTTTCTGTTTTTCTCAGCAACACCTGTATGTTTGATGAGTTGATGCTAAGATTCTCACTGTCATTAGTTGCTTTTGTGTTGAAATCAACAGTACATACACTCTCAACTTTCCCAACTGTTATCTGAACAAAGTCAGTAATATCTTCAAATGTTTCAATCTGACACAAACATTTACGTTCATAGACGTCAGTATAGAGTTCGCCGTTTTCAAGTAACCCTGTCAACTCATTTCTGACGGCCTCGTCAAAGTACTCCAGACACCGGTCTCCCTCTTGTACGTGGACTAACAACACCCCTCCACCACTGTTACGTAATGCTGACGTTGCTTTGGCGACTTGATCCGCAAATCTCTTCTTTCCTGTTCTCTTTGATTCTTCTCCTTGTCTTCTCTTGCCACCCTCCGTTAGAATCTTATATTCGGTATGAACTGGTAAAAGTTTGTTGACTGGTTCACGGTTCTCCTTCTCTATGAATCTTGTCCGTACTTGAGTACATCTGGAACACACACCTGTAATAGAAAAAAAGTGTAACTGAAACAGTTGCATCTTCAACTTTGGCTTTATGTCAGGTCGTCTTGCCAATGGTCTCATAAGACCATTGGTCTCATTATACCATTGGCAACAAAAGGTGCAGGGCTCCGTTTCACAAAGCTATCGTAGCTCTAAGGTGATCGTAACTCCTATGCTGTAACATAGATTTACGACAGTCGTAGCGCTACGAGGCCCGATTCTGTTACCTTAACATCTGTCATTTCAAGGTAACCGCACATTCGTGATAACGAGGCACACGTGAGTGAGTAGGTGAGTATTGTTTCACGTCGCTTTTAGCAACATTTCAACAATATCACAGTTGAAGACACCACAAGGCAGACTAGTGTGAAGAGTGAACACAACTTCATATTGAAAACTGAAACACAAATTAAATGGTTTTTTTTGTGTGTACAAGAACTAAAAATCGTGACATATTGTGTACATGTATCATATATATAAGCAACAGCTGGTGTTGACTCAGAAACACTTGGTCGATTGTTTCTCACATGCGTCTTTGCTTCGTTGAGGTTTTTTTTATGAGCGATATGCTCATCAAGCGAGTCGTTTGGCTACGTTGTCCACGAGCAATCCACGACTGGTTTGCATGGTCAATAGTTTTTCGACGTCGTTCAATGCGTCTTGAGCGTGTTGGGGTACGTCTCTCATAAGGATCACGATAAAGAGGAGCTATATTTTTTTGCTCCAGGGCAACGTAATAATCTTCGACGTTCTTTTTTTTAGCAGATCATCGCCCATGTTTCCTTGTGTGAACGAGGTCTCCTCATTGTCGAGCAATTGGGCTCCATCACCACGCAAATCGTGCATGGGAATATCGTCGCCACCTTCAGCCATATTTCTATTGAAGATATGAAAAGATTCATTCAAAATAAATGATGTCGTCGCAATACGGGCAGAAACTAACCCTTTCTGAAGAATGAGAGAACCCCTTGGGGTCAAAGCCGTGCATCAGTTGGTGACGATCACTAACAATCCGAGCACCATAGGCGAAAACCAAACGCTGTTGGTGCGCTTTCCCAACCTGGTTGTGGACAACGTCATCATTCTGGGGACTGCTTGCCTGTCCTTCCAGATCAGTTTGGAATCCGATGATATACGCGCGAAGTCGTGGGCAGCCTGGGTCGAGCCATTGTGAAGAAAACGACCATCAAGATCAGCGGAAACAAATTTTGTGCATCGATGACAGCCACGTGTTCTTCAGCTACACGGATCACTGGAGAATCGCGAGCGAAGGGGAAAAACATGAAGTACCAGGGGATTTGTTCAGCCAAGTGCTCGTCAACTCGGTTGCGCGTGGGGTATGCTTTTGAACATGCCTAACTCGCCGCGATAGTTAGAAAACACAAGGCCATTGCCGAGGCGTTCGGGAACCGATTTTGCGTCCCCCTTGACATCGAGTTGCTGGAATGTCATATGCCCTTCTACCAAGCCGCGCTGGAATATGCGACAGGCTCGAATATGAACTCAAGTTTAACGATTACAGCATGATGATTGGACGGAGAACCGTGATAAGGGTCGCTACACCATCGACAATATTTCACTGGAGTTTGACAAGGTGACGAATATTCGGACACATAAGCTATCCTGTATGAGCGCGTTCTGCATCACTGGAAGATCACGGCGAACAAGAGCAACACGCTGTGGAACATCAATCTGAACGTGCCTGCGCGATCGATAAAGGTCATTTTGATCCTGCCGGTGGAAGAATTTCAGCCGTTTCAAAGGGTCAACCCAGTATTGGAACCCCGAGATCATGAAAGTCGAGGTGACCGTCAAGGGCATGCCCAACCAGCTATTCAGCCAAAGCATGCGCACTTACCATCAGTGGGACAATCCAATGATCAAGCGCCCGCCGGAAATCAACGCGATCATCAGGGACCTCGGTCTCGCCTACGTGGCGGTAGGAGATTACCTGACCACCAAGTACGCAATGTGGTTGGACATGCGATCCACGTACGATGATCAACTGCACAGCAGCGGTCATCGTATTGAGAACGGCAGCGAGGGGATCACCATCCAAATCGCCAGAAGGCTCAAAAGCTTTACCAAGACGGTATATTAAACCCTTATTTGTACGTGATCATGGATGCGCAGCTTAACATACAAAATGGAAGATTCGTGCAAGCCATCTATTGATTTGCCTTGCGATCCGCATTGCACCATCGTGTGAGGTCAGATGGGATGCAGGTAGACCGTGTTTGTCTTGGATCTGCTAGAAGGGTACTATCAGAATGTGTTCGATCATTTCGTGATCCTTTGCCCTATGATATGCGTCAATAAAACGTACGCGGAGAGAGCGTGGGTGATGAACGATGCAGAGGTGTATAAAATTGACCCGTGAGTACATTTACAGGACTGGTCACGAAAAGTTTGAGGGAGAATCGATGCTGTTTATCCTAGACGATTGCAGCACCAAAAAGAGAGACATGTTATCGTATTTAACGTTTTCGGGCCTCCACATGAACCACAGCGTTTGGGTTTTCATGCAAAAATTCAACTCGGTCCTGAAAGACCTGAGGGGACAGACGCGATGGGTCGCACTGTTTCACTGCAAGGATAGGGATTCATTCGAGGAATGTTTGAGAGAAAACGACGTCATTCCCACCAAACCCAAACGAGAATGCATGAGAACCTTGTTAACCCAAACGAAACACGCCAAACTCGTGCAGAAAACAGACCAACCCGTGGCTTATGCAGAGAGCTAGCTTAGCAAAATCAAGCAACCTGCTTAGCAAAATGAGCAACCTGCTTGGCAACACGTAGCAAAGTCAGCAACCTGCTTACGTGAGGTGACGTGAAATTGGGTTTTACATCGTGCTTGAGAATATTTCGCTCATATGACGACGTGCATCCATGCGGCTGCTTGTACTAACCCAGACTGAAGCTGGTTTTATAGTGCTTGCCCACTGAGATACCATGCCGCAGTGAAGTATGAATACCCCACTCAGACACATTATGCCGAGCCGACCAGTCCTTGTTGTACCCATTAATGCCAAGCGCTAGGCAGGGACCGACAAGTACCATATTTTAACGTCTTTTGGCATGACGCAGTCGGGGATCGAACCTGCGACCTTCCGCTCTCCGGGTGGACGCTCTAACCACTACACCACGGAGGCCGTCCCAACCTGCTTAGCAATGCTTAGCAACATGTAGCAAATAGCTTAGCAAATTAAATGTACGCCCCTATGTACGACGATGTTTGAAATTGTCGTGTTGTTTTACCTGACATTCATCTCGTTCTGTTAGGCTATTTCATTACATAAGATTTAAAACCCGATTGATGTATTATAATATGGAGTTGGACCACATGCTTGAACAAATGATATCCGAAGAGGAGAAGGAAGGTGAAGAGGCGTCCTCCCGTGTCGATGCGTCCCATCACTGCGGCGATCATTACGACGAAGCACTGCCAATTTAAACATAAATGCCCGATCAATGATATTGAAGATAATGGAGCCGAACACCGAAGCAACACCAGTGGCGAAAGAGGAGACAATCCCCCACCAAGTAATTGATACCGTCACAAAGAAACCCAACAATCCGAAAAAAGTAGCAGCCGGTAAAAAAGGAGGGTTAGCTAAGCATCGTAAACCGACCCCGCTGTGGATTCCGTACACCATGGTAGCTGCTGTCGTGTGTGTCACCACGGATGTATGGCTCCATCAACAAAAGATGACGCCACCGCCCCCACCACCACCAGCGAACCCACAATTAGAGGTAAACCCACACATTATGTTATAATCATGTCTAATCCCAGCGAAAAACGTTCATCAACGACGCGTATCACGCCGCCGTGGTCAGCCGACTGGCCATAGGCTATGCTCGATTAAGCAAAATGATCACAAAACAACCGGCACCCAAACTCGATTTCAACCCGCAAGACATGGGCATGCTCGTGCTAGACGTGGGACTGGCGATGGCCACCAAAGCGATGCTCGTCAAGCAAGGCATCATTCCTGAAAACATATTAAAGTAAGGAGTCGTGATATGATATATAAAAATGGCCAGGGTTGCGATCATGCTCAGTTGGGCTTGAGTCAATGCACTGGCCTTTTCGGGGAGTAATTATCTCTTTTCCCGATTATGCACATCCAACGTCGCCGAAGTCGAAGCCGTTTCCTTCCTGTTTTCTTCCTTCTGCTCTTCGGCAATTAATTCGGCCAGACGTCCACCTAACATTAACCACATTTAAAAAAAAAGAAACTAATGAATTATAATATAAACAAGCATTTAATCAATTAAATAGTAAATATAATATATACAAATCCTTATTTACAGATGGGTTCAAGGATGGTGGCGCAGTTGCTTGTGACGCTGTTATTGGATCGAGAACAATATCTTCTCGTTTACCAGATCACAGCTCAATTTTCACAGCAGAATCCAACGCTATATTTACAGCATTAAATCACAAATAACCCTAAAAGTACACAATATATCATCTTTTCAGACTCTCTTTCGTGCCTTCAGGCTATTAAAGATCATTCTTGCAAATGTCATAGAATAAACCATTTCAATAAGTTTCTGTAAAACTTCATATATTCAAACGACATATTTGTTTCAATATATACTGAACCACAAAGGAAACGTTGTCTTTCAAAACTAAATGCAAAATTTTCTTCTTACAAGATGGTGTTTTTATCATGATTGCACCGTTTTGTTAAGATGTTTTTTCAATCCAAATTGACAGTTATTACCAACACCAGTGTGCTTTCTGATGAAATAGCATATCGACAGATTGCACCGAAAAAGGCAGACATGGTGAATGGTTCCGTATGACATTCGTGAAAATGAAAATGCACGTGCATGTCGTGACAACCCTACCAATGAAAGCGAGTCCCAAACTCGGCTGAAATCATTTTTGTTTTGACAGAATCGCCATACCACGACTTACGAGAGATCAGAGGAACCAAGTCTTGGGACGATTGCAAGTTGTCCAGACTGCACGGAGGGTAACCAATCATTTTAATGTTCATGTTAGGACAATCTACCGACTGCAGGTGTGGTATCGGGTCACTAACAGCATCCAAGACTGTCCACACTGTGGGCAACTTTCAGTAACATCAGAACATCAAGACCGACAGATTTTGCGCCACCATCTACAGGATCGCTTCCCCAGAGCGACGGAAACAGCACGCCAGATCTATGGGGACCCACAACAGACCCATCAGTGCTGATACAGTGCGTTGACGTTTGCGCGGAAGAAACCTTTGTTGTCACAGACCCTATCCTAGTCCTGTCCTCACCGCTCATCACCACCAAAACCTACTGCAACGGGCAACTCTGGATGGAAATTGGCTTTGTCGACAATGTTTTTCTACAGTCGATGGCAGAGTGAGGGTATTGGGAAGGCGTGGGGAACTGTTTCCCAATGAGTGTATTGTTGAAAGAGACTCGTGGGGTGGTCCAAGCATCAAAGTGTGGGGTGTAATCGGTCTGAATCAGTTAGTTGACACCGTGGTGTTCCAGAATCTTGGTCCAGGATGAGGAAATGACATGACAGCTGCTCTCTATATTGACCAAGTCATAAGACCCCACGTTGCACCACATTTTGGACGTTACAGAAATCACATCTTCCAGCAAGACAACTTTTGTGCCCACATTGCCAGAGCAACACTGGACGTCCTAAGAGAACATGGCATCCAAACCCTACAAAAGCCTGCACTCAGTCCGGATTTAAGTCCAATAGAACACCTTTGGGGCGAAATTCAAAGAAGACTGAATGACCTCCAACCAAGGTCAACAACTGTGGCTGGACTCGATCAGGCATTTCGTAGAGTATGGACCAAAGGGCCTAGAACCTTCGTCAACCGGCTAATTCATTCCATGTACAGACGAAGCAATGCTTTCATCAATGCTCATGGTGGCCACAGACGATACTGACTTTGGTGAACCTTAATGGTACCATTTTTGGTGATTTTGTTTGTGTGAACTCTAAAAGTGATTCCCGAAAAAAGGTGTTAATCATAATTGCCAAGTTTGAACTCAATCCTCGGTTTTGATTTTTAATGAGAGCTAATTGAAGTATGTGCTTTAAAAAAACGCTATCGGTGCGACATTTCTTTTGTGCTTCAGTATATGTCCAAAGTACACCGAAATTCTATCTGTTTTGTCTATGCATGTATTCAGCAAACATTTGATGTATCCCCTCTTATCATAACGAACCAACTGACGTCATGGAACGTGGCACGTGCATGCAAGTTGGATACTAATCTCTAAGTTTAAATCCTTATGTGTATACACGGGTTTGATAAATTTAGAATTTAAATTTGTGTATGCACAGTTTCTTTAAGTGCCTAGTATATCGGAATTTACAACGTGTTTTTCATATTCATGGACTCTCAAAGTATGAAGTTCTATGATTTTGTTAGCACGATTACATTTGAATTTCAAATTGAAATAGTAGAGTTATAATTAGTCACACAGGTTTAACTCCGCTTTATATACCCCGTTGATTATCACTGATCAAATCATTGAGTTTGATATTTAATATTCGTCGATTGGTTCAGTTGGTATCATATGATTTTGATCTGATGAAGTTACAAAGAAATCGATCGCGCCATGTGCCCTCTTGCATGACTTGATTTAAAACTTAACTAACGTCAGCTTGTACGTCCAATCGGATGACTCGATTTAAAACTTTACTATACGCTGATTGGTCCAAAACGATCGCGTAATGTTGGCCCTACGCGGATAGGCTGGAATTATAATCGCGTCAAATCCGAGGGATGCTATGACGTCACACTGGAAGCGTCATCCCTTCTCTACATCGGAGATGGCAAAACTCTCATAGACTTAAGACAGACCGAAAGTTGGCCTGGAACATTTGTTTCACATTACTAAATATAGTTTCGTCTTGGAGTTAATCGGGAAGTGTAGTCATTTTTTTGTCCCCTAAATGTTTAGTTGTTTTACAAAATGATTGCAAAATATGTCCATCTATTTTATTACGGTAACACTTCCAAACATCTCTCAGCGACTAAAAGTGTTCAGACTGCAAAAACCACGGAAATCAATGTACGTCCTTATATCACAAATGATGTTTATGCACTTTGGAACTTCATGAAACAATTTAGTGTTTTTTCTAGTTTTTTTTAGTAAATTTGTAAAAAGAAAAATATCTAGGCATCATTACCTAAATGAATGATATTTTACACCTACACCTAAAACGAAAAGATAGGCAAGAAAAACGGCTTGGTGCTGTCTGCCACGCAAATGTCCAAATATAACGTGGTTGAAGTGGAATCTGTGCAAATATCACAAATTGCAACCGACAAGACGTATAGAAAATTGTTCCAGGAATGTATCCATCGATATCCACGTGCAATGTATATCTCACTACTTTCTGTGGAATTTTCCATTCTGAAGGAATTCTGTTGAATTGGGTTGAAATGAGGTAGACATATCGACCCGTGAACGACATATGGTGTTCCGGTGTACTTTGAAAACTGCAGAATTGGACGCTACTGTTTCAAGACGTAGTGCTTCTTTCGTTTTCCTTTTCTTTCCGAAGAGTAGTATACACAATGGGGCTACGAGACCAGGTACCCCCCCCAAGGTACCCAAGGGAAGTACCACCATTGTGTATACTACTACTGAGGCGCATGCAAAATTTGATGAAAATCGGTTGAATTGTTTCTGAAATAATAACTTTTAAGTCAGCATGGGGTCGGTCGGGAAAATGCAAAATGTCTAACTTTTTTGTCGTAATTAAGTCTTAATTAATCTAAAGAAGTCATCGAGAGTGATCCCAATGCCGTTGTGCTATAGCGTAACCATTTGTCGCGATGCATGCAAAATGTTACGAAAATCGGTCAAATAGGTTTTAGCGAGCATGGGGTCGGTCTGGGGAAAGGCTAACACTCCAACGAATTGTCGTACTTGTTATATATTATCGAGGCGAAAGGTGTTTTTAGCCGAATGAAATGCAGGTCTCGGCAGTCATCACCTCGCTCGGGGGATGCTTTGAGCGAGCGCCGTGTACGAGTATAAGTGTGTGCGCGTGTGTTTCGGCTCGGCTATGATGATGCACGGCCGGCTGACTAGCGAGGCTACAGATGTCTGAAAGTGAATGAAACGCATCTCTCAGTTTCCCTGGGTCGTCGTCTGGCTGCCATCTCGGTAGCATTGAGCAAGCGCTGTGAGCTAGTCGCAGTGTGTGTCTCGACTCGGCTTGTACAGCCGACCGCCTGGCTGGCTGGCTGGGCTACGTTATGTTGATTTCCACTAAATCATACAGAAGTTCTCGGCAGTCCACTCGTGTCGCCTCGCTGTCATCTTGGTAGTACTGAGCGAGCGCTGTGGGCGAGTCGCAGTGTGTGTGTGTGCGTGCGTACGTCGACTCGGCATGTACTGTCGACCAGCTGGCGGGCTGGCTACGTTAAGTTGATTTCTGCAAAATCATACCGCAGCTCTCGGCATTTCCGTAGCCGCGGTGTCCGTAGCATTGAGCAAGTGTTGTGGGCGAGTCGCAGTGTGTGTGTCTCGGCTTGGCTATTCACCTACAGCTTACTGAGTTGGCTGGCCGGCTGGCTACGTTATGTTGAAGTCCGCGAAACAGTTAATTGTGAATCTCATATGTTTTGTTTGGTTTTCGTAATGAAGGATTGTCGGGCCTGTTGCTTCCCTTGTTCTGTGAATTTTTTTCTCGTCTTTGCAAATGACGGCGTTTTTAGGGGACTTGGTCCGAATCTCTTGTTGCATTCTGTGATATTTTATGATTTCTGATAGCACCAAACAAAACTCTTCTTTGGAGATTTAAGAGTCGGTGAGCGCGGTGGAAATATGATCGTCTATCGTGTTTAACTTCGCTTCGGCTAGAATTCTAATTCCGTTGTGTTTCAATGCTTTATGTTGCAGTCTGCGATATATGAACTTAAGGGTCAATTCCATCAACCCTTCCACTCCAGCTGTTATTTCGATGCCTAGCATTTAAACTGAGCCCTTGGGGGGTACTTGGTCCCGTAGGCCCATTGTGTATTCTACTGGAAGTGTATTTGACGTATTTACCTGTTTGGTTATACATGGCATTCCATTATATGATGCATTCACACTCGAAGATGTTCACTTGCTGATGGCAGACATAATTAAGCCTGGATAATCTGTTAGTAATTCACATGTGTTTACGACATTCTATGTTAAAGGTCATGGTAAGCATCACTAACCTTCACCACCCGCAGGGGAGCTCATCATTCCACGTCATCCTAGTTTAAACATCAAGGCGAAACCTGTCACAGAAATAGTTCAAGTGTTATTTCGTAGGCACTTTGGCTGGATATGGGTTTTATAGGGGATTATGCACATGTTTATATATTCTCGGAGTTAAGTTACCATGTATTTGCATAGCTAGACATCGTCTAAAGTGTTGTAAACACACTGGTAGACTTGAAAAACAGATATTACAAACCATAAACAGCCAGGTACACTATTGCTAAACAACTGAAACCATACTCTGTAACTCACACTTATTACTAACTTTCCTGGGACTTTCTTTGACTTCAGCTTTGAGCAGTATGCGCATGTTAAATCCACGGTGACATGAAAATTGTAAGCAGTCTATTAGCTTCTCAGAAAATAATTGAATGACATACATCACCAGCAGCTCTAAAAGAAAGCAGAAAACACCTACATGTTAGAGAATCCCACACCGCGATTCAAGATGATTATCAAAACACTTAAGTCAAAACAGTTCAAACTAAAATATATTACAAAAGACGAAGCTTGTATGTTGAGTGTCGCTGCTAACATGCATTAACTGTTATAATTACATTTTCCATAAAAATGTATAATAGCCTTACACGTTGTTTTCAAATTGCTGAAATGGCGAACATATTTGCTTCAACATGTATTCATTTGTATAGTGTTATTCCACTTACCTTAACCAACTTGAAAAACCTATTACGTCGTTGAAACCACTTTGGTCGATTGCGAAGTGTGACAACCATGGGACCTTATCTTTAACGTACGTTGTAGTGGTCTGTGGTGCCCTAAAACATACAACGGTCTTAAGTGCACAGTTATCATACATAAACATGAGGGGGCAGACGTCCTATTTGTCAAGCACATTAAGGGGGCACCTGACTGTGAATTAACGTATCCTCTTTCCCACTCGATACAAAAAAACCCATTCATACAAAGGTATCTACCAACCTATGTTGGTAGGTATATACATGTGACGTATCTGCTGATTTGCCATGGTTGTACTGTCTACTAACATTGTAGAGCATTGATACCCAGTGTATGAGTTAACTCACTGGTACTTTCAATCAAGTAATCAACGTCAAATAAATTAGATAATTAACAACTCACTGGTACTTGAAATACAAAAATAACCAATGTCAAATATCCTTGGAGTAAAGCTCACTTGTGTAGCAGGACTGTGTCAGTCACGCACAGACAACAGACGCTACTTTTGTTGTTCTTCAATGGCCGATGTTTTATTGGAGATGTGTATAGGTGAAAGCAACAACCCTGAAACAATCAGGTGTACAATATAATACATGCAGCAATATACACAGATCCTAAACACAGATATACACATATAATTCGTACATATGCTATAACATTACAAAACAGTTGCTTCAGTAAACAATTACTGTGTACAAAATGTATTTCATTTGATATACATGATATATAAACAATACATAAACCTACCAGGTGTGTGAGGCTAGGATTATTTCACACCTCGGGACGCTGCTGTGTCTGTATGAAATGGTCGTCTGTAGAGAAAAAAATAATGTGTACAATTGTACATACATGCTAATAGGGAACATATACAAAAGCATCCTGGAAAGAGTTCCTTCAGTTCCCCTATGTGTGTTTTTAAGGAATACCGTGATTGGGATCATTTTGATACTAAAAAGGGGCGCCTTGTTAATCTTTTGGGGGTTTGAAGCGTTTAATGGGGGTAGAGAAGTTTGGGGGTAATACTAAAAGTGGGGACGTGGGGAATTAAAAATCTTACCTCTTAGCGGTTCCTATCGCCTTCCCAGAATCCCATCTGAACTTCCGGTTTTGTCTCCTACTATGTACACTTGCCAATGACCATCTTTCCATTATCATATCATTACACAACATATGTTGACATTTAGACAAGTTTATTTAAGACATGTCACATATTGTAGTGTCGATCAAGCTATCTCGGGATTCGAACGCTGATCCTCCAATCAGTAGTCCACTGCCGCATCCTTTACACCACAGGGGATCTGGTGATTGCTGTTGGTCTTATGTAATATACAACCTTACGTTCTCGTCCGTCCTGTGATAACATAACGATGAATGTCACCTTGTTATGTATCGCAATACTCAGTAGTGTGATGGTAACGCTTTGAAACATGGAGTCATGCACTACGAGTTCTACCCGCTTTGTGGGCCAAATTTTGTGTCCTTATTTTTTTTTCCATGCACTTTTTCAGTGTATTGTGGGTTGTTTCTATTAATTTCCGGTTCATTCAACATGGCGGATAATTACTCATCTGATAGTGATTCATTCCCTTGCGGTCAGCAAGTGTGTTTACAGCAACCTTTCGATTTACGATCTGATAACCTGAATTCGATGCAACAAAGGACTTGTTCGATTTGCTGGAATCATCAGATGAGAATGACGGTCCGGATTTTGTTGACACTAATCTTGACGAGAAGAGCAATGTGGAGCTACCGCCCTCTCTTCAGTCATCTTCGAATGATCCAACACCCAGCACCTCTACAGGTATGACGACTAGATCCAAAATTAAAGGTGTGGTCACTGCCGAATTTTCAGTTACCTCCGTTCCTGAAAAACGAACTGGTAAATTAAAAGATCTGAACATGTTCAGGCTTTCCACTATTTTGGCTAGTGAAAGTGAAACATTAAAATTTTGCGAAATCCAAAACTTGCTCCCCACTCAGGCTTCTTGTCCAAACTGTGGTGCCACATTGACCAAACGATTATCCATCCAGACAACACAACGGAGGAGAAAAGATTACCGATACCAATGCAATAAGGCTTTATGCAAGAAAAAGGGCAATCGTAATCAGTTTCAATTACGCACGAACACTTGGTTTGGACACTACTCAAATCTGTAATTTCGCAAATCCTTATTATTATTTTTTCTGCCACCAGTTACCATACGCTGCCACTATAAATAAAACTTCAATCTCCTCAGGTGAGGACGAGGAGAAATTCTTGGAAACGTCCCGGGAAACTGTGTCTGATTATTTCTCTTATTGCCGAGAGGTTTTTGTGGAATCCGTAGTGAGATTCTCTGCACATTCAATCAGTGGAGTTGATATGACTGTGGAAGTTGATGAAGCCAAACTTGGCAAAAGAAAATATAACATAGGTAGAGTGGTATATGGGCAGTGTGTGATTGGCGGGATATGTCGGGAGACTAGGGACATGTTCCTTATTCCCGTGGAGCGACGAGACGCACATACCTTGATACCCATCATCAGAGATCACGTCAAACCCGGAACCACCACAGACAAATGGAAGTCATATGACCAGTTAACTTCCTTAGGTTACAAACATCTCAACGTGAATCGTTACGAGCATTTTGTTGACCCGAGTACGGGGGCATGCACCAATTTAATTGAAAATAGGTGGTGGCAAATCAAACGGAATTTACCTTCAACACATACCAGGAAGTGCAATTTTGCCACATACTTACTAGAGTACATGTGGCGGTGCAAACGTGGAGGAAATATGGTCTTCTCAAACTTCTTGCAGGACATCAGTTTGCTCTATGCTGTGACCTCTTTGTGACTTCCTTAAAATCATTGTACATATGTTTTAGTGTCTTGACTGTTTCTTTGACTATTTATAGATTTCTGGTTGCTATGATTGTGGTTGGCATTTTATAGTTTTTCAGGTTGGTATACGTTCAATTTGTGGCGGTACGTTCCTCCTTCTGGTGGTGGTATACAAACATTAGACATGGGTTTTTTCTTCTTCCCTTATGGCACAATGATCTTCTATTTTCGTTGGGTAACCTTGTTTTCCGTGTCTATCGGTGACGGTTGTTCTGGTGGTGCATTCTGTTCCTATTACATGATGATTTTCATCTCCCAACACTGTACAAGGATTTAGTACTTGCGTTTACTAACCCCCTTTTGTATTGCCGCATTTGGTATTAGCGTATCATTTATCATTCATTGACAATACCTCATTGTCAGATTTTTCCTTTGCAGGTTAATTTGTGTATAAACCATCTTGATTGTTGACCTTCTCTGTTCGTGATATTTTGCCAGGTGAGAAAACGTTTCTTTTCCCCTTTATCATACCACATTCAATACTACATATGCTATCTTCTTGTTAGGTATAGCACAACAATTTCTACAATTTCACATTTGCCATCAGCGATTCATTTAAGCATCATTTACTTAATTCCATGCTTCATTGTTTCCAGGCTATTTTGTATAGAAAAGTGCCTGCATTTTCTGCTTCATCATTCTTTATGCATCCGTTGGTGAGTTACAATCAATTTTTCTATAAATCATTACACTACTGTCAGTCAGTAAATACTCCGTGTGTCAGTTTATGAAGCGGTATGAACACGTGCACCTCATCACACCTCAAACGCATTATCACATGCATATCACGTAACCTGACTTCGGTTTTGTTTTAAAACATACGCACGTGTTCCTAACTGCGAACATTACTGTCCTATGGCCAATATTTCATTGCACCCTACCTACTTGTTTACATTGAACGTTCCATAACTTTTCTTCCACAAGTAGGACATTACGGTTTTTGACACTACATATTTCGTCATGAACCAGTCTGAATCGTTTGCTTCACTTATGCCTCGCATATCACAGGTTCAGTCGCAACGGTAACAGAGACCCATCTTACAAAGACGGTAGTACGCGTATGGAAATGTGGTTAGGAGAGTGAAAACACTTCACTTCCGCTTCCGCTTATTGGCAACTCCCGTCTTCCGCTGACTAACAGAGGTAACACAACATGGTTCACCTGTATGCAAGTGATTTGGACTATCATTTGTATTTTTTATGTTCAGCACTACGTAACTGCTTTTATATAAATATTGATAACACCAGCTAGTGCCTTTTTTCTTGTTGTCAGATATATATTCGTTAATTGCTACCCTTTGTGCTCTATTTCCTAAATAACTTTCAAACCAATTTAATAGTTCCCCATGGATACCATAAGTTTTCAGTTTATAAACAATTCCTCTATGCCAGACCTTATCAAATGTTTAACTTATACCGCAGAAGAGTGCTCTATACTCTTTCCTTCGTCAAGAGTTTTGGCTATGAAATTAAACAAACAGGTTAATTTTGATTTGTTGTCGAATCTCCTGGCATGACAACTGATTGTAAATTTGTCAGTAAGTCGTTATCTCTTAGGCAGTTGAATACATATTTAAATACACATTACTCAAAGACTTTCCATCAACAAGATGTGGGTGCGACCGGACGGCAGTTTGAACATTCATGTACGCTATCTTTCTTGTGAATAGGTATTACCGATGCTTATTTCGTTGTATCCATACATGTTTACCTCAAACCATACACAAGTGACCAGATACACGCACTTATACGTGCATACACACGCAGATATTTATGAGTTCGCACATGCATACACTTATTTTATTGGTAATATGAAACATTTATAAACACGGAATATACACGTTCTGCACACACAATTTGCATGTATGCTTAGTTGTACACATACGGCACACATATTCCACACAATACAAGAATGTATGCGTAAACGCTTACTCCACACATTACAGGGCAAGTGTGCTATGCTACTTACGCTGCACATAATGTGTGTGTGCTATGTTCAAGCACATCATACATATACTACACACACGTACAATACTTATATGTATATGTTGCACAGATGCTACACAATGATTTATGCATGCATTCTATGCAATGTTAAGCAGCAAGCGCTTCAAGATTACACCTGGTTAGAGATGCAAACAAGCGTGTATTCGTGTGTGACATGAGAAAGTAAGCAAGCAAATTCATAGTATAAATACACATCAAGTCAGTACAAAGGGGCTCTTGGTAACATTGGGGCGGTGGGGTAGCCTAGTGGTTAAAGTGTTGGCTCGTCACGCCGAAGGCCCGGGTTCGATTCCCCACATGGGCACAATGTGTTAAGCCCATTTCTTGTGTCCCCCGCCGTGATATTGCTGGAATATTGCTAAAAGCGGCGTAAAACTAAACTCAGTCAGTCTTGGTAACATTGGAGGAAGCTCACACTTCACCTGTATGCACGATGTATTGTAAGTTTGTGTAGTCTGTCTGTAGTAGACATGACCGTAACATAGCACGTGGACACGCTCCTTGTGTCAATACAATGCAAAATATTCTATGTGCGTCTAAGCATTTGTACAGAGTGAAATATGAGAGACGATAAAACAAAGAATACGTTAATTGATAGAGATTAGGAGATATAAAGTAATAAGCAAAAAATATGCATATAAACACATTCATTCCTCATTTAAAAACAAACCATCATACTAAAACATTATAATATATACATTCACACAGATGGGTATATCGCATAAATGTTTGTCTTTTTACCAATTTTACCTAAGGAAAACGTAGCGATATTATCATTAAGAAATATGTTTACGTCAGTAGTATGGCTGTCATTTAAAAAGGGAGCAGTGGAGTTGAAAATGGGTTTAACGTCAGTAGTATGGATGTCATTTAAAAAGGGAGCAGTGGAGTTGAAAATGGGTTTAACGTCAGTAGTATGGCTGTCATTTAAAAAGGGAGCAGTGGAGTTGAAAATGGGTTTAACGTCAGTAGTATGGCTGTCATTTAATAAGGGAGCAGTGGAGTTGAAAATGGGTTTAACGTCAGTAGTATGGCTGTCATTTAAAAAGGGAGCAGTGGAGTTGAAAATGGGTTTAACGTCAGTAGTATGGCTGTCATTTAAAAAGGGAGCAGTGGAGTTGAAAATGGGTTTAACGTCAGTAGTATGGCTGTCATTTAAAAAGGGAGCAGTGGAGTTGAAAATGGGTTTAACGTCAGTAGTATGGCTGTCATTTAAAAAGGAAGCAGTGGAGTTGAAAATGGGTTTAACGTCAGTAGTATGGCTGTCATTTAAAAAGGGAGCAGTGGAGTTGAAAATGGGTTTAACGTCAGTAGTATGGATGTCATTTAAAAAGGGAGCAGTGGAGTTGAAAATGGGTTTAACGTCAGTAGTATGGCTGTCATTTAAAAAGGGAGCAGTAGAGTTGAAAATGGGTTTAACGTCAGTAGTATGGCTGTCATTTAAAAAGGAGCAGTGGAGTTGAAAATGGGTTTAACGTCAGTAGTATGGCTGTCATTTAATAAGGGAGCAGTGGAGTTGAAAATGGGTTTAACGTCAGTAGTATGGCTGTCATTTAAAAGGGAGCAGTGGAGTTGAAAATGGGTTTAACGTCAGTAGTATGGCTGTCATTTAAAAAAGGGAGCAGTGGATTTGAAAATGGGTTTAACGTCAGTAGTATGGCTGTCATTTAATAAGGGAGCAGTGGAGTTGAAAATGGGTTTAACGTCAGTAGTATGGATGTCATTTAAAAAGGGAGCAGTGGAGTTGAAAATGGGTTTAACGTCAGTAATATGGCTGTCATTTAAAAAGGGAGCAGTGGAGTTGAAAATGGGTTTAACGTCAGTAGTATGGCTGTCATTTAAAAAGGGAGCAGTGGAGTTGAAAATGGGTTTAACGTCAGTAGTATGGCTGTCATTTAATAAGGGAGCAGTGGAGTTGAAAATGGGTTTAACGTCAGTAGTATGGCTGTCATTTAAAAAGGGAGCAGTGGAGTTGAAAATGGGTTTAACGTCAGTAGTATGGATGTCATTTAAAAAGGGAGCAGTGGAGTTGAAAATGGGTTTAACGTCAGTAGTATGGCTGCCATTTAAAAAGGGAGCAGTGGAGTTGAAAATGGGTTTCATCTTCAACAGAATTGACAAAATCGTTGATTTGATGGGATTGGTGGATTACTATAGCGGCCCGTTTCTGCCTCAAGCTTCAAGGAACCACATCTTAAGGATGTTAATATACTTCTGGAGTAACGTGGAAGTTGTACATACGGCTCAGTATGTAATGCTAACTTGAAGAGTTTATCAGCTTTGGCATCGTAGCCAGTTTTGTTGGTCTATTTTAACGTCAGTAGTATGGCTGTCATTTAAAAAGGGAGCAGTGGAGTTGAAAATGGGTTTAACGTCAGTAGTATGGCTGCCATTTAAAAAGGGAGCAGTGGAGTTGAAAATGGGTTTCATCTTCAACAGAATTGACAAAATCGTTGATTTGATGGGATTGGTGGATTACTATAGCGGCCCGTTTCTGCCTCAAGCTTCAAGGAACCACATCTTAAGGATGTTAATATACTTCTGGAGTAACGTGGAAGTTGTACATACGGCTCAGTATGTAATGCTAACTTGAAGAGTTTATCAGCTTTGGCATCGTAGCCAGTTTTGTTGGTCTATCTCTATGAACTTGGAGATAACTTGGTTCGAGACCTAGGATGGTAACCTACAAGCCTGTGTGAGCATATCAGGGAATCTAGGGCGTTTAAAATCAGTCTGTATCTTCTTCTCCCAAGATTTTCCACGTTGGAGTGACCAGTTGTGTGTCTTATACACCAGTCTATCTTTCGACATACGTCGCAATCTACTCCACAGGCGTGGATTCTATGTACACTCTGAGCTGGGGATCTAATTTCCCATATTCCCACGTACAGCTAAACTACAGGGATATCTTGGCACTCCAAAAAAGATACGACAAGCCCTGTTCTGTACTGTATATACCTCCTGGTATTTACTTGTGCCCCATAAGCCTGAGCAATAAACAACACTGACTGGACTAAAGTGTCATACCATCTTGTAAAAAACGTTAAAATGCATATCTCCCAGGGAGTAGAATTTGTGAGTTAAAGGATAATACGAGGGAATTGCAATAATTTGATGGGTGAAAGATAAAGTCATCAGAAACATACATCCAAATTTTCAATTAAAAAAGTATGCATATTTATGTTTTAATCGCGAAAACAGTTTCTGTTATCTGAGCTTCGGCCATTATGCATATTCCGCTGGGACTCACGTGACCTTCCCGCTCGTGACGTCATATGTGCCTAGAGTCCGCCATATTGCCAAAGACCAAGCGCTACAGTAATACAAATCGTGTTGTTTCTGTCGTTTTTGTAAATGCTACGATGGTGTATTCCGTTGCCTGGTGATGCACGGAATCATCGAACAATGAAAAGAGCCACCATTTCTTCCGTTTTCTAAGTAAAAACACAGATTTGGGCAAGAAATATGTTCCGATCATTCCGAGTCAGGCGCACTTACTTTCAAGACCAGTTGGCATCGGGATGCACTCACACAGTCACACCTAAGAATATATTAAGATTCTTGGGAGGCATTTAGAAGTTGGTGAATATATAAGACTAGTATATATAATGTCCCCAAAAGTGAGTGAGTGAGTTTAGTTTTACGCCGCTTTTAGCAATAGTCCAGCAATAACACGGCGAAGGTTACCAGAAATGGGCTTCACACCTTGTACCCATATGAAAAGCACCTGCACTCTGTCAAATAATGATATCCTTCAACAAACCATACAACAACAACAACAACAACAACAACAACAACAATCAAGAAGAAGTCAAACGTTGTCATCCATATATACTCGTCTTATAAGAATATATTAAAGTACAATGAAAACGGCTATACACACCTTTAACCATCGAGAAGAAAACGTGCTTATTGTTTCGAATGTTATTATTAACAAATATTCCGTTAGCCGTGTCCTTTACAAGACGATTTGGTACAACAAAACGAATTCCGATGAACGTAAGGATAAAATGATACCTAATTGCATGGATTGTAAGATGTGAAAACGTGCTGACAGCGTAAAAAAGTTAGGATAAACAAAACTGTGAAAGGTATACGGATCTCCGAACAAAATATATACATAGTATCAATTACCAAAGTCTGTCTGTTCTTAATACAAAAGATATCCAAGCCATAACTTCTGTCGCAATTTTCATGAAACATGTGTTTTTCCTTACCATGAAGATTTACGGTGTCCGCCCGGGAAAGCCACATTTGAAAAATACCCATTGCCGCTAAAGCCATATTTCAAGTACAAACCTCGTTGCCGCCAAAGCCACACGAGTAAGGGAAGCATTACCGTTTTTTTCAAATAAGCGTCACCCATTGATCACAATGGCTTAACATTATATTGTTTTAGTGACTTGTCCTTTGTGTAGTTGACAAATCATGGGCGACTTCTATATTCTCGTTGAAGTTTTTAGTTAACATTAATCTTTTCATGTTTATTTTGTTCTTTAATCTTGTATTCTCTGCTTTTATTGTAGATTGTATTATCTTAATTCCTATGTATACATGTACATATGTTCTTCCTGTGACGTGTTACGCCTATGTCGTCACAACCAATTGTACTTTGGGCCACATGGCCAAAACAGCGAATAAATTAATTGAATTGAATCAAGTGGTGCCTCCGTTTCGATGGATTCTTCTTCATCTTCACTGGAAGTTTCTCTTGCATGAAAATCGGCTGGTATTGGTACAGTCTAACATCCAGATACAAAAAGACATCGGGAACATCTTTTATTGCTTCAGAATCCATGGTCACTGTCAAGTTGTCATATACAACCTAAGAGGAAGCCACCGGCAATAGGCACATTTGACGTCATGCCTATGCTCATTAACTGTCGGGTGTTTCCGTTATAGACTGAAATTCGAGGGCGTTTTGCACGTTTTAATTGCGATTTTATTAACTTTTTGTGAATTTTAATAACGGAAAGTGACTTTTAGGATGCTTTTTTTCCATATATCAAAAAATAAAATTACGTTACGCCCAAATGCTCTCGTAGCTGGTTTAGCAAGTTCTTTCACGGCATAACGTAGGTCAAAGTTACAGTGCAACCAAAATCCAAGGTAACGGTAGCCGTCGACGTAGTCCAGTGTTGTGTCGTAGCAGAAGAAAGTCCCGCTATGTTGACGCACGCCATTTTCTCTGAAATAATCAACATTTGTCTTCTGTGCGTTTACAGTCATTCTTTATTTGCGTGTCCACGTGCTGAGAGTGTCTAACAAAATCTGTAAGCTTTCTGCACCCGGACGTTACATCAGCGTATATATCGTCAGCCCATAAAAGTACGACAACATTGATGTCATCGATCTGAATTCCACAGTTGTTACCCTTGAGTTCATTTGCTAGACTGTTTATGTAGATTGCAAACAGAGTAGGAGAGAGCGTACAACCTTATTTCACGCCACCTTTAACAGGGAATATATCTGTTTCGTACTCGTTGACTTGGACACTGCAGAGGACGTCGTCATACAGAGAATTCACAGATTGAATAATATTCCCAGAGATACCATATTCCATAGGTTTGAACCAAAGTAAATCCCTGTTCACAGAGTCAAATGTTTTGTTAAAATCAATAAAACAAGCGAATGTAGATTTTTCATATTTCTTTCTGTATTAACAATGCTATATAAACTGTAAAAATGGTCTAGGCAAGACCGTCCTGTTGGAAATTCGTTTTCTTCATCAACAAAGCAAGGTTCTGTGACACATAGCCTCTGGTTTAGAACACCTGCATAGATCTTGGAGGGGATGGGCAGTATCGTTAGAGGACGATAGCTAAGTGGGTCACGTGGGTCAGAATCCTTCCCATCCTTGGGGATGGGTTTGATCCTGCCTTAGTCCAAACGCCAGGGATAGTACCAGTGACAAAGTTTTGACAGATGGTTCTGTACAATAATTTAGTACAAACTTCATTTTTCAACACAACAGTTGGTATATTATCGGGTCCAGTGGATTTACCAAATTGCCCTACATATGAAACGAATCCACCAAACAGCATTATCCGGCACCGTGGTTCTACTTTATATGGCGGGAGTTTGTGTTTACAGACCCGTGCCAGTATATATTACCTGACATAATTTCGATAAACTTACATGTTAATTTAGCGTAGCAAAAATAATTTTCATAAACATAAACACTACAGATATAACAAGTTCCACTAATGACATGGGCGGATCCAGGAATTTTGAAAGGGGGGGTTCAAGGGGTTCGAACAACAAACAAAATCTTCAAGGTGGCCTTCAGTCATTTTCAAAAGGGGGGTCGGGGTGGGGTGGGCGGATGGGTTTGGTTCGAACCCCCTGAATCCCCCCTCTGAATCCGCCAATGAATGATCTCTATTATATGTGGACATATGAAACAGATATAGTTTTTAATTTCCTGATCGACCTCATGATGTATGTTGTCGTATCCTGCTGCTTGATATCGATGCTCATGATGTCAACCACTAGTCCAGACTCTGTTGTTTTCAAACGTCCGTCGTATATGTCGACTTTCTGAATGTGGAGTTAAACAATAATCAACGAAACAAGCATGTTTCCCTTGTTTATATATTATTGTTGTATCACCGGAAGTGTGGTTCCCACCCTTCTCTGTATTCTCTACTGTCTACATGTACCGACGTGAGATCCCCCGGTATCTGTGATATATGTGTATATGCCACGAATTGAACCATCCAATCAACATCGTCCACCGCAATATAAAGATCAGAAAGACACGGAGGTCTTCAGAACTATAATATTAAATATCTGATGTTAAGGATACTTTACCAAACCACCAAGCAGCATTACCCGGCACCGTAGCTCTACGTTATATGGCGGGAGTTTGTGTTTGTACCACATCACGACTTTCCATTATGCAGAATTTATTCACCATATTTTTACATTCTGTTAGTTTTTGTACTGTAAAATAAGTAAAATGTTTCCATATATTCTCTGTTTGTTTTGTATATTCCTAATCTGGATTCCTAAACCTGGATGACACCCGGAGCTCGGCTCAATGCTTATTGTACGGGTGACGGGATTGGCTCGATACCTTGGTTGATGCAAGTCATCGTATCCTGCCTGTGCAGATCGTTGCTCTTGATATCTACCACTGGATTGTTTGCTCCAGACTTCAAAATTTCAGTTCCAAGTAAGGATACGATATATCGTTCTGTTCTGTTTGCTGATTGCTGAGCGACATTTTTATTGCTATTAGGAGGGTATTTGCGATGTAGGTACGCTGCAGTTTCAATAATTATGTTAATAATGAATTCGTTCATACGTGTATTATTCCTGACTCAGTACTGCAGCTTCTAAATGCCTCTCGAAGAAATTCTTGGAGACGTAGCCAACCATGAACAGACTTGCTTGACCACAATGTTCCGATCTGTATCCGAACGTCGGTATTAATGGCATACGTTTCCCGTCCATCCATCTTATCCATAACCACTACGACCTCTGAAGATCCGGTTAGATGGTCTTCAGCAGCAGTTGCTTGTAGTAAGAGGCGACTAAGGAGATCGGGTGGTCAGGCTCGCTGACTTGGCTGATGCATGACGCTGTATCATAATGTGTGCAGACCGATGCTCCTGATATAAATCACTGAATTGTCTGATCCAGACTCGATTATTTACAGACCGCTGTCATATAGCTGGAATATTGCTGAGTGCGGCGTTAAACAACAAGCAAAATAAAAATATATGAACATAGTCACTACACGGTCATGTATCTGAGAGCAGAAAAAACAACAACAATCTATAAGACCTCCAGAATCGGTTCCCAAACACCCCAAACGTTTTGCTACAGCGGGTATACAGGGTGTCGAGCGTTCAGTCACTGGGTTGTCTGGTCCTGGGTATTTTCAGGGGCCCGTGATGAGACTGGAATATGGCAGCTACAGCGATAAACAATAATTATTCCCTGTATTGAGTCCACCCGAAGCGATGTGTGTCGATGAAAGTAAGTGACCTGGGAGTCTTCTGCACGTGACCGGCTGCCTCCGGCGGATCTCAGACCTGGGCCTAGATTTTCGAAGCTTTCTTAGCGCTAAGATAGTAGTAAGTGCCATACATTAACATTAACTGACGACTATATTAGCACTAAGAGAACTTCGAAAATATAGGCCCTGTATTCTTTAGGTTGAACCTTTTGATAGAAAACAGCCCAGGTGGTAGCATTGTAGGTATACTCACTAGTACCATGATCACATACACCAGTCACTGCTGTACAGACCTGCTAGCTGCCAGGAATCAGATACCATGTGGACTTGTTTGTGTTTGTAGTTGAACACATTCCATATCAATACATCGACGAATAGTGCGTGCGTGTGTGTGTGTGTACCTTGACCTCCTTCCATTACATGGTGACCGACCTGTCTGACGACTGGACGTATCCGTAGGACCGATAAGGAGAAGCACTGACGGTGGACACCACTGGATTGAGTTCACTAGCGGATCTTGTTTTGGTTAGAGGAGGATTTTACAGACGGTTTTCTTGTTTTATCAATAAACACTCTGCTTAAGGAAAGAGACATAGCGGTGGAAAGAAATCGAAACCGGAGTTTTGTTGATATTCATGGAAATTGAATTCCGAATATGAATTTGTCATGTCTGCATGCATCGGGTGTGATTTGTAGAATAAACTACGGCAAACTATGTCTAAAAAGTGTGTGAAAACGGCCTTTGGTGGAACCACAACATTCAGTGACTACACAATGCCATTTAGAAAGTGGTCAGATGTAACATATGTTACATTTGGGATTACACTTTCTTAGTAAAGCACAGATTCTAGAACCTTTGTTGCCATGGCAATGGTTAGATGTTTTTTGCAAAGTAAACAACCAGTGTGCCTGCCTGCCTGTCCCTCTGTCAGTATCTCTATGTGTCTGTGTTTGACGCCCATCACGATGAAAACACAGATTTGATGAGATGAATAGTGTTGGGACAAAACTTGAAGACAGCAATTTATGGTCAAGCTTTAATCTATCAAAGGAAATGCTATCCGGACGTTATGGACGCCTACTGTTTCCACCATAGCTGCTCTATCTGGGCGAGTCAACTTGACATTGAAGGAAAACCCGAGGTGCTGCAGTCCTCAGACGTGTCCCACTATGGTGAAACAAACCAGCTCGGCATGGCGGGGACAAACCTGGAGACGTGGTTCAAACTACGATCACAGGCTTCTGGCCTCTCCAAAGAACGCTACTCTGCACTGTAAAGTGAGGCGCACCAGGCCCATGAGTCATCCGTTCCCCCAAAAGACAAAATATTATTTTGTTGAAGGAATACTGGAAGTTATGTCTATCCCTGCATCCTCCATTTTGAGCGACAGTTCCGTGAATCTGGAGATAGTGAGTGAGAGAGTGAGTGAGTGAGGTGTTGAGTGAGTGAGTTTAGTTTTACGCTGCACCCATCAATGTTGCAGCTTTATGGTGGTGGTCTGTAAATAATCGAGGCTGGAGCAGACAATCCAGTGATCAACATCATAAAAATCGATCTACGCAATTGGGAACCGATGACATGTGTCAAACAAGCCAGAGAGCCTGATCTGGTTTGTCGCATCTTACGGGGGGCGGTGGGGTAGCTTAATGGTTAAAGCGTTGGCTCGTCACGCCGAAGACCCGGGTTCGAATCCCCACATGGGCACAATGTTTGAATCCCATTTCTGGTGTCCCCCGCCGTGATGTTGCTGGAATATTGCTAAAAGCGGCGTAAAACCAAACTCAGTCAGTCAGTCAGTCACTCGCCTCTTACGACAAGCATGGGTTACTGAAGGTTCATTCTAACCCGGACTCCACGGGTCACGAGGTGTTATAGAAAGGTGGATAAGAAATCGACATGCACAGTAGTTATCTGTGAAATAAACTTTTGACACTTTGCTAAAGGTTAAATCATGGATTAAACAGTAAACTATGTGGGGTCAAATTTGGTTTAAATATCTAAGCTTATTGTAAGCATGGTTCCTAGGTTTCAGCATGTCATCGCATCTTGTGGATCCCATACCTGATATTGGCAGGTGTTGTTCATTTGTCAATGACTCGTTCCATGATTTGCAAAATGATTGATTGGTGCCATGAAAACCATTATTATGGTTACTCTTGTATCAAGTACATAAAGTTAGAATAAAGTGGCTGTCTGCCTAGACAAAGGTTGCCATGTTATTATTTATCCAGTTTTAAATGGATACAATTTCAAATTATAAATCTACGTTTAAGTAAAGTTGTGAATTTTTGTGATCCTTATCAAAGTGTGAGTAGTATAAATAAACAACCACACAAGATCAAGTATTAAAGACTACAATTTACTGTAACACACAGGTTTATGTCTATATTCGTATAAAGCTATAAAGTGGGTGTGGCAGCAGTAATGAGAAACATGCCCTACAAAATGTTTCTGTGCAATCTCGAATGTCAAGCATTACACTGCCGTATGATTTGAAACAGAAAGATGTGAGTTCTTGAATCCAGAATAGTGTTGGAAGCTGGCAGGAATTCTGTGTTCTCCGGGTACGTTGTCACTTGGTAAGAAAGGAAGATTAATGTTACATCGAATCGAACGTGAATCGGTGCAGCCAGTCTTCTGGAAACAGTCCCATCCCGAAACCTCGAGAACGATCGATTCTGTCATGTTTGCCAAGCGAGGTAACTACTCCTGTTAAAATCACGCCACTACCTTTCAGATTTCACAGCCTTTCATGTAATGATCCTGAGAAACTATACACATATTCCTATGAAATTTCACACTGAAATCCACGCTTCCTTCTACATGTTGATTTGTAACACTACATATCAAATTCAAATGTTATAAAAGCATATTCCAAACTGTGAAACGGATACAAAATAACCAAAGGAAATATGTATCCTCCAGAACGCAAATTGTGAAGGAATTCGCTAGCCCTGGTCTCGTTTCACACTGAATACAGAATCTTCTTAATTCATCAAACTTAATTGTCTTGTGAACGTTCAAACCCTTTTCACTATTTGCTGCAATGGTATTGAAAACATTTTAAACATACAACCAAAACTACAATTATCAACACATATCACTCTAGACTTGTCAACAAGCAAAAATTGATGCAGGATATTTTATAATGTGTATTGTGTAAGCTTGGTTTCATATGAACTATTCTACTTTTGTCGATACACAATCCGATGACGCCATTCCGCGACATCTGTAGACCAGGGGATTCATGCACTGTGTTCTGTCCTATGTTGGTATAGTGTTCCACACACTCTTCGATATAAGCCCCCAAGACACGACACTGTCCTATGTTGGTATAATGTAGTACACTCTTCAGTATACGCCCTCAGTACACGCCACTGTTCTGTCCTATGTTGGTATAGTGTTCCACACACTCTTCGATATAAGCCCCCAAGACACGACACTGTCCTATGTTGGTATAATGTACTACACTCTTCAGTATACGCCCTCAGTACACGCCACTGTTCTGTCCTATGTTGGTATAATGTAACACACTCTTCAGTATACGCCCTCAATACACGCCACTGTTCTGTCCTATGTTGGTATAATGTACCACACACTCTTCAGTATACGCCCTCAGTACACGCCACTGTTCTGTCCTATGTTGGTATAATGTACCACACACTTCAGTATACGCCCTCAATACACGTCACTGTTCTGTTCATGTTGGTATAATGTACCACACACATCACTATATGCCCTCAACACACGTCACTGTTCTGTCCTATGTTGGTATAATGTACCACACACTTCAGTATACGCCCTCAACACACGTCACTGTTCTGTCCTGTGTTGGTATTATGTACCACACTCTTCAGTATACGCTCTCAACAGACGTCACTGTTCTGTCCTGTGTTGGTATAATGTACCACACACTTCAGTATACGCCCTCAACACACGCCACTGTTCTGTCCTATGTTGGTATAATGTACCACACTCTTCAGTATACGCCCTCAATACACACCACTGTTCTGTCCTATGTTGGTATAATGTAACACACTCTTCAGTATACGCTCTCAACAGACGTCACTGTTCTGTCCTATGTTGGTATAATGTACCACACTCTTCAGTATACGCTCTCAACACACGCCACTGTTCTGGCCTATGTTGGTATAATGTATCACACTCAGAATCCGCCCTCGATACACGCCAGTGTCCTGTCCTGTGTTGGTAGAATGTACCACACACTTCAGTATGCGCCCTCAACACACGTCACTGTTCTGTCCTGAGTTGGTATAATGTACCACATACTTCAGTATACGCCCTCAATACACGTCACTGTTCTGTCCTATGTTGGTATAATGTACCACACACTTCAGTATACCCCCTCAATACACACCACTGTTCTGTCCTATGTTGGTATAATGTACCACACACTTCAGTATACGCCCTCAACATACAACACTGTTCTGTCCTATGTTGGTATAATGTACCACACACTTTAGTATACGCCCTCAACACACAACACTGTCCTGTCTTATGTTGGTATAATGTATCACACTCAGAATCCGCCCTCGATACACGCCAGTGTCCTGTCCTGTGTTGGTAGAATGTACCACACACTTCAGTATGCGCCCTCAACACACGTCACTGTTCTGTCCTGAGTTGGTATAATGTACCACACACTTCAGTATACGCCCTCAATACACGTCACTGTTCTGTCCTATGTTGGTATAATGTACCACACACTTCAGTATACCCCCTCAATACACGCCACTGTTCTGTCCTATGTTGGTATAATGTACCACACACTTCAGTATACGCCCTCAACACACAACACTGTCCTGTCTTATGTTGGTATAATGTACGACACACTTCAGTATACGCCCTCAATACACGCCACTGTCCTGTCCTATGTTGGTATAATGTACCACACACATCACTATATGCCCTCAACACACGTCACTGTCCGGTCCTGTGTTGGTATAATGTACCAAACACTTCAGTATGCGCCCTGAATACACGCCAGTGTTCTGTCCTGTGTTGGTATGAATTACCACACACTTCAGTATACGCCCTCAACACACGCCCCCGTTCTGTCCTGTGTTGGTATAATGTACCACACACTTCAGTATACGCCCTCAATACATTTCTGTCCCATGCTAGAATAATGTCCGAAAGTGAACCACATACATCTGCACACAATTTAATGTATGCAAATCTTTCTTGTCAGTGTTAAGAGAAAATGGAGAGCACAGCAGAATCTCAAATACTTTTGCGATGGTGGAAGTCGATGGAGGATCAACACTTAACATCTCTTGTTGTGTAAATGTCATCTGAAACAGATTTTCTCGCTCCTCTGTTCACGAGTAAGTGGTACACGTCTTCATGATTGAAACACGTAGCTAACATGGCTCGGGTCATCCCGTTCTGTCCCACACTTTTAATGTCCGCAATGTAATGTGAAAGGACATGCTTGACCATCTCTAACAGTCCCCCGATACAGGCCAAATGGAGGATGTTGTTACCATGGTGATCCAATAGCCCCACAGTACCGCCTTCACTCACAAGAAGGTCAAGGACATCTCTGTGTCCCCTCATTGCCGCCAACATCAGGGGCGTCCTCCCGTGCTCTCCCCTGCTGTTCACGTCCACTATGTTCTTAGAGACAACGAAATTGACAATCTTCACGTTTCTTCCAAAACTGGCAAGGTGAAGTATATTGTTACCGTCGTCATCCACTAGTGCCATAACGGCTCCTTTGTTGACAAGCAAATCAAACACCTCGTGATGTCCCTTCGTTGCAGCCAACATCAGCGGCGTCCGTCCACTCTGTTCTCTACTGTTGACGTCGATGATGTCGTGTGAGAGGATATCCTTCACTATCGTCATATGCTGCCCAATACAAGCCAGATGAAGGATGTTGTTGCCGTCACCATCCACTAGTGACACATCGCATCCTTTACTCAGAAGGAGATCAAAGACCTCTTTATGTCCATTCTTTGCTGCAACCATCAATGGTGTTCTCCCGCAATGCCCTCTACTGTTGAGGTACACGAAGTCCTTCTTAATGACATGCTTCACTATCTTCACATGCCCACCCATACAGGCCACGTGAAGGATGTTGTTACCGTCGTCATCTGGCAACGACACATCACATCCTTTACTGATCAGTAGGTCCAGCACGTCTCTGTGGCCCTTGTAGGCTGCCTTCTGTACAGGTGTTCTCCCGCGGTGCCTGCCGTTGATGTCAACTCGACCCTCAAACAGGAGTTGTCTCACCTTGTCGAATTTTCCCAGCCTGCAGGCATCATGGAGGGCAGTATCATCACGTGATGCATCTCGAGGAGAAGCCATTTTTGCTGTAATGGAATATGTTATTTTATTAACCGAAACTGATGTATGAGCAAGATCAAGTGATGTCTCCTTTGAGAAATCGCTACAACATCTGTTATCAGATCAATATCACGACTGGTGACCACGTACTGGGAATCGAACTATCGTCTGCGGTGTGATCACAGAAATCTTATATAAGATTTTAATAATTCTCAAGTGTTGGTTCAGATGCCTCGTTATTTGAACCGGCGTTCATTCTAAAATCTACAATGGTTCAAATGTGAAATTTCTTATACACAACCAGTAAGGACCAGGAGGTTTTCTTGAGTTTTGAATTGTCCAGGCAGGTTTATGGATAGTTCTGGAAATGACGGTCAGGTTCATATGTAAAAATAACTCTTAGTAATTTACTTTGATTGGTTATTTCCAATCAGACTCGCTCACAATATCCTTTTCCCGTTTGTAAAAAAACATCAGACAAGCGCTGAACTGAGGACTTTTGCTTTTCAGGATATTTTTCAAATTTGTGAATTTGCATTTAAAGACAAAATTTGGCGTTCTTTCACATGTAGTTAATTTTAATTAATTAATTTGTCTTTCTCACCGACATAGACAACCACTTACATGAATGTCTATGTTATACTGAACAGTACAGTGTTGTCTTAGGTGGAGGGAACGTGTCAATATATTGTATTACCATAGCAATGCCTTTATGATGTCGTTACGATGGTGCTGGTGCCATTCTGTTTGATCGACCGAAGCTCTGCCTGCATGAGATGACCTACACTATTGCAGGCAACACTCCAACACATCAAACTGCTATCACCATGCTAGACACTATCACCACCAAGACTGGGAGGATGATACCTCTTCTAGCCGCCTGACCCACGTTATGTCTTTTACAACTAAGTAATGCAAAAACAAGTGAAATACATACCAACTCAACCAGGATCCCCAAAACCTTCCACGGCCGGACTCCAAGACTTGGACTTAATGTTTCAGTCGCCAAACAGTTATACGTTCCTTTAGATCATGTAGTTCTGACATTCATCTGCAACCATTCGGTGCAGAATGTATTCAGAAAAGAACGGTCGAATGAGCGTGTGTGTCTAAGGTCACCCACTACCAATGTATGAACAGACGTATATTTGTTTACTGTAAACGGACTCAGGTTCACGCATTCAATAAGTGCACACACTGTCAAGAACAAACGCAGGATATAAACACGTACTTTTAAAGCACATGGCTCTTTAATGGTTCTGTCCAAAACTTGGCGAGTTAATTAACTCATATATAATACTTGAATGTCAGCAACAAGAGACAACAAACCGGGAGACATGATCAATTGAATTGCGAACTGTAGAGGCAGTGGAGTGGAAGTGTGTCTAATCCCTTGGGATGACTTCACCTGTAGGCTGTATTGTGACATTCCCAATGGTGGTTGCCATGGACACGACAAACACAATCCGTTAGCAAAACCCTCAGGGCCCGCTTCAAGACTTACAGCTCATGACGTAGCCTACCGTCTTTTCATTATTCCAATGAATATTGACCATCTTAGCAAGAACATGTTTGTGCACTCAATAAAAAATGAAAATAATCTAATCCTTGTGTAGCGTGTCCATAAATAAAATGCGTTTAAACTCGGGCTGTTTAATGTATGTGAAAACCTTTTCCCCTTATTTCATCATATCATTATGAGTGGGTGAGTGAATATGGTTTTAAGCCGCTTTTACTCCAGCAATATCACGACGGGGGGACACCACAAATGTTCTCCATATAGAGTACCTGTGTGCGGAATGGAACCCGGGCTTTCGGTGTGACGAGCTTCAACCACCGCCCATACATAATTACGAATCTCGTCCTTAGTATGTAATATGTTTTGGTTTGGTTGTTGTTTTACGCCGCACTCAGCAATATTCCAGCAATATAGCGGCGGTCTGTAAATAATCGAGTGTGGACCAGACAATCCAGAGATGAACAGCCTGAACATCGATCTACACAACTGGGTTGTGTCAACCAAGTAAGCGATCCTGATCACTCGATCCCGTCAGTCGCCTCTTACGACAAGCATGGGTTACTGAAGGTCAATTCTAACCCGGATCTTCACGGGTAATGTAATACATAGAACGATAAGGACAACATACATAGAGAAAACGCATGACACATTTTCAAAAATAAACTTTTTTTTATTCTTTATCACGACGTTTCAAGCAAGCTGACCAACCGATCCCGTTCACCTCATGAAGGAGAATTTTTTTTCTGATAAGGAATAAGAAATTGTTATCTACAAAAACGTGTCATGTATTCATGATTGTCAAACTTCTAAGTGCTTTTCAAAAACGTCATGTCCAGTGAGTGAGTGAGTTTAGTTTTACGCGGCTTTTAGCAATATGCCAGCAACATCACGGCGGTGGAACACCACAAATGGGCTTCACACATTGTACCCATGTGGGTAATCAACCGGTGTCTTCAGCGTGACGAGCGAACGCTTTAACCACTGGGCTACCCCACCGACCCCGTCATGTCGAGGGTATATAACACTGGCAAAGCGTTGCTGTACAGCTTATGTTGCACATGCTCTGTCACAACCTATATATAACCGTTTACACAGCTAGCTGTAGAACACTCAACAATGTGCTCCCATTATGCTGTCAGTGGTGCATTGATAAATCGATAGCGTTCATTGAGTCACGTATGCATATATCCGCGCCTTCTTGGTAACGTTAACGTCTCTCACCTAAGTTGAGCTAGTCTGACAAGCGGTAATATAAGCTGAGTGATGAGTAAGATTAAACACAGGGGTTCTGAGTAATTTGAATAAATATACTATTCATACTTTGCTAAGGATCAAATCATGGATTCAACAGAAAACTATGATGTGGGTCAAATTGGATTTAAATATCTACGCTTATTGTTAGTATGTATCCTAGGTTTCAGTTCAGATCCCATGCCTGCTATTGCCAGGTGTACTTGTCAGTGACTCGTTCCATGATTTGCAAAATGGTTGATTGGTGCCATGAAAACCATTTTTATGGCTACTCATGCATCAAGTGCATAAGGTTAGATTCAGTGGCTGTTTGCCTGAAGAGGGTTTACCATATTATTGTTTATCCAGTTTTAAATGGATACAATTTCAAATTATGAATCTACGTTTAAGTAAAGTTGTGAATTTTTGTGATCCTTAGCAAAGTGTGAGTAGTATACATGCTATTCTCAGTCGTGACTTACTTTCCATTATAAAACAAGCATGTGTTCAACATACACCGGTTGGCATTGGCAACGTTGTGTGTTGTCTCTATACCTGGCTGTTGGTACTGCGTTTGTTTGGGATACGTGACTGCTACTTAATCGGACCGTGACAATGTCACGTTACACGTCACCTTCCAGTACGATCATGAAGTAAACACCTTGTATAATGAACGGGAGTCTTACTAGAGAGTTATGTGACGGGTGACAGGGACGAACTACTACACAAACCCACTTGGTTGTTGACTAGTCATTACCACACGCATGTTGCTGTTTGTGCCAAAAGCTTGCATGACATCCCGAATCGTTACCATATGTAGCTGGCACTTCTACTTAAGGCATCATGACATGACATTCGCTGGAGTCTATACACATGAATAATGCACTGGACCGAATTCGTTCAACACAGATCACAACAATGAGTTAAAGAGACGAAACTTTATTGCAAGTGTAACAAGTGTAAACGGTAAACATCAAGACAACTGACTTAGTGAGTGAGTTTGGTTTTACGCCGCTTTTGATTTAAATAATATTTATTCATTATTAAATGAACGGATTGGTAAACAGGCTATAAGCCTATAAAAATACCTCTCCGAATACAATGCGATGGGAAACATTTTATATACATTCATCATTACAGACAAGAGAACACACCATTTGAGGAGTAACACACTTAATGAAAAAGACAGTAGTATAATTAATCAATTAGGTAAAAAATCGTTTTGTTAAGGTAAAATAGTCATGTACAGATTTTACAATATTTTCATTGATTTCGTCAGAATATGAGTAACTTCCACAGAGTACAGATTGAATATTAAAACCATTTATGTAATAGAAACACTTCGATCGAATTGTATTAAAATTTGGACAGATTAATAGAAAATGAATGGCATCTTCATAATGATGGCCACAAGTGCAAGTAGTCGTATTTTGAAGAAAACGGTCAAATTTATGTGCGTTTAAGTCACTACAGCCGAGTCTTAACTTACAATGAATTATTTGATTAAATCTATTACCAGTGTTTCTGAAGACATGATGTACGTTGGATGAGACAGTTCGATCAAAGTGTTTCTTGAACATGGCAACGGAATCTATGTTTCTTATATCATTATCTAACTTGTTCCACTCCATCACAGAGGAGGGTAAAAAAGATTTTTTATATGTTTCCGTACGACATAATGGTACTTGAAGCATATTACTAGATCTAGATCCATATGTGGATACAAAGGATATGTTTATTGGAATTAGATCTGATAAATACTTTGGAGTTTTATTATGGAACATTTTATGAAATACATACATTTGGTGATTTTTACGACGTTCCCTTAATGATGAAAAAACAGTTTCATGGTAGATTTTGGAATGGCTAACTCCTCTAACTGATCCACATATGGTTCTTAAAGCATCTAAGTGAAGTTTTTCTAACAATAACTCTTATGTTTGTGTACAGTTATTCCAAATATAATCCCAAAAGTCAAAAAGTGGTAAAACAAATGAACTATACAGGGTTTGGAGGGTTTTCCTCTGAAGGCGGTATTTCAGACTTCTTAAACAATTGATCACAGGACTGACTTTAGAAATAATATCATCTATATGTATATTCCAGTGGCCATCACTTTGTAAAGTCAGCACCAGATGTTTATGAGTGTCAACAGACTTTATCGGTATATCATTCATTATAAGATCTGGCATTGATGTTACTGTTTTCTTTCTAGAAAAAATGATAGATTCAGTTTTATTGGGATTAAAGTTTACTTTCCATGTCTGGGCCCATTTAGCTATTATTTCTAAATCATCGTTTAACATATTGGAAGATACCATAGGGTAATCAATTATCACAGATAAGGATGTATCATCGGCAAATAATTTAATATTACTCTGTATATCATCAACAATATCATTGATATAAACCAAAAAGAGTGAAGGTCCTAGGACTGATCCCTGAGGCACGCCAGCTTCAATTGATTTAACATTTGACTTATACCCATTTATTACTGTAAACTGTTTTCTATTACTTAGATAACTTTCAAACCATAATAAAAGAGATCCGCGAATTCCACTAGCCCATAACTTATGCAAAAGACCCTTGTGCCAAACCCTATCAAACGCTTTACTTATATCGCAGAATACAGCGCGTACCTCCTTGCCACTATCCATCGCCTTAGCTATGTAGTCATACAAATGAGTGAGCTGGTATGATGTAGAATCACCAGTCGTGAAACCTGACTGTAATGAAGTAATAGTTCCATTATCTAGAAAAAAAATTGACACATATTTAAAAACACACTTCTCAAATACTTTTGAAACACAACTAGTAAGTGAAACCGGTCGATAATTAGTATAATCATGAACATTATTTTTCTTATAAATTGGAACAACGGATGAACATTTCCATATATCTGGAAATTGAGAAGAGGACAAAGAAATATCAAACAATTTTCCACGTTAATATCAGATTATACATTAACATCATCAGAAGAACTGTTAACCGCTGCCATACTCACAAAGTAGTCATTAAAAATATTTGCTTTCTCAATATCATCTTCATAAACAACACCATTGTGTTCAATGTGTGGAAATATCTTAGCTTTATCTGTTTTCTTAAGATAATGTTTAACAATCCGCCACCAAGATTTACTACCATGTTCTGTATTGACAACATTATCAAGCTTTTCAACATACAATGACTTACTTTTACGTATCTCTGAGATAAGCTTATTTCGACTTTTTCTAAATTTATCCCAATCATTAGGCAAGTTACTACGTGTAGTCTTTCTATGAATTCTATTTTTCTTACGCATAAGTTTTCTTATAAATCCGTTCATCCACGGAGCATAATTTGGACGAATCACAACAGTTTTATTTGGAATATTTGATTTACATAAGTCTGTTAATGTATTAACAAATTTTGAAGCAATGGCATCAACATCATCATTTTGTGTAAGAAAATCCCAATTAACATCAGCCACATTTTGCCGAAAGGAATTCATATCAATATTATCGTAATTATAAATAAATCTTGAATAGGCTTCTTTCATCTGTTTAATAGATTTCAGCGACACGCTAACTGAACAATGGTCACTGCAGAATGGGGGAGTAACAGCTGCCCGTTAGGCGCAAGAAGGTTCATATATATATAGAAACATGACTTATCCCCGTAGCCATACAGCAGTGTTTCATTTATCAAGTTGGAGTAACAGGTACAAATATACGAGAAATGGAAATAAGCAGCACGTTAACATCAACAGGAAATGGATAACAGGTAGCTCACAGAGAGCACAATTGTGCCACCTTCAAGATATGCAGTTTGATTGTGTCACTACCCACGCCACTGTTGCCAGAAACTATAGATGCCTCATCTAAGCTTGTCTGCCCCAAATTTTGTTTCATCTGGCAGTGGTTCTATAAACCTTATCACTCATCTCCTTCCGACTTCCATATCTTTCGAAAACTCCTAAGATTTCGCATACTACCTATGCCACTGTCCGCAGAAGCTAAAGATTCAGTTCTGACCAGCTTACTGTTCTTGGCAGCAGAAGCTGGAGCTTCAGACACCTGGTACTTTGACTTTTTGCCCATTTTATTTTTTTTCAGACGTCGCCGACTGCTTGGGTAAATACCATCGTCAGAAGGCACAGATAGCCGTTTGATAACTGTTCTTTTAGGAGTTCTCATGTATGGACTTTCCGCACTGCCATCAGCAGGTACAGCTGACGGCACATCGCTGTTAGAAACGCTTGTCTTGTTCAAATGGTTGTTTGTGTCAGGACCCAGGACACCGTCAGCAGCAGCTACTGATGCCCCAGCCAATGGCGTCGTTTCTGTCTGCGTCTTGAAATAGATACGAAGAGCAAGTTGTTTCATGGATTTGGTTGGTTGGATGTTTAACAGAAATATTCTAGCTATTTGGCGGCGGTCTGTAAATAATGGAGTCTGGACAAGACAATCCAGCGATCAACAACATGAGCACCGAGCTACACAACTGGGATTCAATGACATGTGTCAATTAAGTCATTGAGTGTGACCACCCGATCCCGTTAGTCGACTCGACAAGTATGGGTTGTTGAGGACCAATTCTAGCCCGGACCTTCACTAGTTCACTTCCCGGAACATGGAATGTCCCACAACATGCTATGAATACGATGCTAGTTGCACTAAAGCTAATGCTTGCATGATATGGGCATATGGTATGCTTGTCTATACATATGGCGGCGGTCTGTAAATAATCGAATTCGGACCATGCAATCCGGTGACTGACATTATGAGCATCGATATACGCGCATCAACCAAGTCAGAGAGCCTGATCACCCGATCCCGCTTCTCACGACAAGCATTTGTTGCTTAAGACCAATTACAACCCGAATCTTCACGGGTATGTTAGGTATACCAATAAGGACGATATCTACCTGTCGGGAATGCAAACTTCTTTCATTGAGTCGCCTCGCATCTGTATAAACCAAGTGAACATTATGTAAAGTGTGTACTGCATACGCTTGACAAATTGTTTGTTTTATGAATGTAACATTCCACAAGTTGGTGAGTCCAAAATGAAGAATACGACTTTATGGATAACAACTTCTTGAGTATTACATAGAGCGACGTGTAGATGTAGATGATAAAAGAGTTGTTATTCATATAGTAGTATGCATCATTATAAGCATTCAAATAGGAAATTGATCCCAATCCCAATCCAAGAATAATATGTAACAACCCCAGAATTGATCATATCCACGACTTGATTCGATTGATTTGATTGCATTTGAAAGAAAATGACTCTGTATAATCCGACATCTGAATTTTCTGACAATCTGTGAATTTCGACATATTTTTGGGTCCCGGCAGCATTCTTCTATGTTAGTAGCATCATTTAAACATTGAATATTCCGACATCTGTACATTAAAATTCCGACATAATTTTCTTGAATGGGCTGAGAAAAGGGTTCAATTAATTTTGTGAGATCAATTACCAATGAGTCAGTGGTGTCAACTTGAATTGTCACTGTCAGCAATAAATAGCTTGCTACACTGTAGACCATTACCGATGCAAAATGGAAACTCCACCACTAAAGAGACAAAGAAGAGATCTGATTCAACTCGATCTGTTTGATTGGCATTTTAGAAGTTGATTGATAACAAGCCGGCATCGAAACCCATTTCACCAGCTCCATCCCAATGAAAACTCTACTCCAAGCCAATTGCAGGAACACCTCCAAACAACAAACACCCAAAGAAGTTGTTTACAAGATCAGCTGTGACTGTGGTTAGGCCTATGTTGGTGAAACCTCCCGCCCCATAAACCTCAGAATTAAAGAACACCTAGCATCAACCAAGAAGTCAGACCGTAAATCAGCTATCTCTGAACACATAATCAACTGTCATAATCACAACATTGAATGGGACAATGTGGAAATATTATCAAAAAACCTCCAGGACTTCACAAAAAGCAAACTGGCAGAAGCAGTTCAAATCCGCCGACACAAGCCCTCAATCAACAGAGACCAAGGGTACCTCTTTCCATCCGCCTACAATGAACTGATAAAAACAACAGAACAGAGCACTCCAGCCATCATTGTTAGTAATTCCATCTGCTTCCTCCCATTGTTATTGTATCATTACCTACCCATCTGCTATGTATATTTTATCCCATCTGCTATGTATATTTTGTTCCGCCTCCTCAACCTTGGCTTCCTCCCATTGTTATTGTATTATTACCTATCCCATCTGCTATGTATATCTTGTTCCGCCTCCTCAACCTTGGCTTCCTCCCACTGTTATTGTATTATTACCTACCCCATCTGCTATGTATATCTTGTTCCGCCTCCTCAACCTTGGCTTCCTCCCATCCCATTGTTCCGCCTCCTCATTGTTATTATTACCTACCCCATCTGCTATGTATATCTTGTTCCGCCTCCTCAACCTTGGCTTCCTCCCATTGTTATTGTATTATTACCTATCCCATCTGCTATGTATATCTTGTTCCGCCTCCTCAACCTTGGCTTCCTCCCACTGTTATTGTATTATTACCTACCCCATCTGCTATGTATATCTTGTTCCGCCTCCTCAACCTTGGCTTCCTCCCATTGTTATTGTATTATTACCTACCCCATCTGCTATGTATATCTTGTTCCGCCTCCTCAACCTTGGCTTCCTCCCATTGTTGTTGTATTATTACCTGTCCCATTGTTGTTGTTAATCCCTTTGATGTATTCCCCCATGTTGTCTTACTCAATCCCTGTTACGTGTATATAAGTCGGTTCTGTGCTGTATTACTTTACTCTTGCTTGACAACGGTATAAGAAGCTATACCGAAATGTTGCATCATACAATCTGTACTGGATATCTTGCTCGTCATCCTGCGTTTTCGTGGTTGTAGTCTTGCAGTAGTCTTGTATCACTGTACCCCACTCACGATTGAGAACCTTCGACTGTTAAAACGAATTAACTGTACAACAAACTTCGAAACTGGAAAGTGTATCAACTTTCAGTAAACGGAACTGGATCCAGATGATATAAACAACACCTTCTCGTGACCAGGAATGAATACCAAGGAGACCACACCTCCAACAGCTGTCAAAATGTGATGCAAGTAAGAATGAAGGCAAATCCTAATTATAACCTGCAGTGAAGTACGTATGTCTCGACTTTAGACGATCCCAATAATCCCCGGTGGAAGAAAACCCTTTCCAGAGACTGCAACTTGATAGTGTAAACATAGCAGGTCGGAATGACCTTGGATCCCCCGGATCGTGATGACAATAAGCGACTGTCAAAGCATTAAATACACTGTGAACTGTAATATTTCATACTGACGAGTAAATCACTCGCGACACTTGTGACTGATAACTGTACCTGTGACTGTACCTGTACATTTGAAGCATACGATCCTGTGATATTCCATCGGAATGAATACGGATCGATTGTTGGATTCTTGGGACTGTCAGACGAAATCCGGATGTCAAAGTTGAAAATAACTCCCTAAAATCACTTATCCACAACTAGATACTTAAAGAGCAGACCAAGTGTTAATAACAGCCATGCTTATTAAAAGTTATGCAAATAAAAATCTCTTATAATGCCAAAAGTAGAATTTAGCTGTGACGCAACCCTGGAACCCTACCTTACTTGTAAAAGTCAAAATTGCCGCTCCGAAACTAACCTTGACCGGTCTATTTATAGGTGACCTAAGGTCACATGATACGCAAACGTGACGTCAGAATATCCAAGATAGCGACTGTAAACATGATTGAGCTTACTTGTGCTGGAATTTACTGTTATAGTTGAAACTGTAGTTTGGAAGCAGACTGCACAAAGGTATGTATCTTGGCTGGTATTACTTTGGTGGTTGGGGGCGTGATTATCTCAGTACTTGAAGACCTAGATTAGGCTGACTGACTGAATGACTTAATTTGGTTTTACGCCGCTTGAAGCAATATTCCAGCAACATCACGGCGGGGGACACCAGAAATGGGCTTCACAAATTGTACCCATGTGGGGATTCGAACCCGGGTCTTCGGCGTGACGAGCCAACGCTTTAACCACTAGGTTACCCAACCGCCCCAGACCAAGATTAGACATGACTTTTTGTTACAATATATATATTTTTCACGGTTAGTTTGCTCTTTCCACCAAGTGAAATCTGTTTGTTAGTACTGTAAGACTAGCCATTCTTTTACAGGTTATTTAGTTGATTTTGTGGAATATTTTTCTGGTTCGGGCAAACAGTCGATCCAGATCAATATAAACAGTGTTAACTTTCTAAACTAAACTTCAAGTTTCAAACTATTCTTGCCGAAAAAAAAACAGATTAAAATTGCTTATAATCGTGTGTCTATCGTTAGGTTTTTTATGACTTGAACAATGGTGATACTCATAAAATTCTTCACAAGAACTCTACGATGCTGAAGATAATTATCGGTTTTGGAGTAGTAACTAAATCCTCAATACAAACTCACATAAAATACCAGTGTTAACACATATCGCCAATTACCTGGTAGGTCTAGATGCTCGGATGGTGATTGTGTGGATCCCGTAATGTAGCATATCATGTCATCCTCCGACTCATAAGGTGTAGAACCAGTTGATGTTCCAGCGTCACTGTCGGACATGGTTGCTTATCAAACTATACTCAAATGTCAAATGTTGATCTACGTGAATTATTAGTCATAGATTGAGCAGCTACTTCCCAACAGTTTAAGTATTAAAATGAGAGTGCATGATCTGTAATCTTCGAAGCCATTCAGAACGATTCATTCGACAAACATTTTCCGTCTTTGTCGCACCGCTATCTGTGACATAATATGTTCTGGGTCCTTCTTTGTCGTAGAACACAACTCCCTGACAATAACGAATGGCTACTTCCAATACAACTAAGCCAGCATTCCGTATGGTGTGGAATCTAATATCGACCAAGTCCCTTGGTCCTTCTGTAAAATGTCCGTCACGATCCAAGACACAGATGTCAGTTTCCAGCTTCTTGTAAATGTGTTCTCTCAGAGACTCTTGTGATATGTCCAGCTTAAAACCAGTGTATTCCGGTTTCTTAGTTGTATATCCTTCTTTTGTTGTTAGATTTGATTCGCTAACACCCAAGAAGTATGACCCCCCACCAACAACCTTGGACATAGATGTAATGTTGTCCTTGAGCTTCAAATAGTTCCATATGTAGTCAGTCAACTGTTTAGCATCTCCCTTAATGCTTGTGACTTCTTTCGTGGCCTGGAATCTTTTCAGCTGTATATGTCGGTTCTCGTGAAGGTCCTGGACGTTATCTGGTAGTTTTGCAGTAGGGACGCTACCTGCTTGAGTTTCTGTTTTTCTCAGCAACACCTGTATGTTTGATGAGTTGATGCTAAGATTTTCACTGTCATTAGTTGCTTTTGTGTTGAAATCAACAGTACATACACTCTCAACTTTCCCGACTGTTATCTGAACAAAGTCAGTAATATCTTCAAATGTTTCAATCTGACACAAACATTTACGTTCATAGACGTCAGTATAGAGTTCGCCGTTTTCAAGTAACCCTGTCAACTCATTTCTGACGGCCTCGTCAAAGTACTCCAGACACCGGTCTTCCTCGGACGTCCCTTGTACGTGGACTAGCAACACTCCTCCACCACTGTTACGTAATGCTGACGCTGCTTTGGCGACTTGATCCGCAAATCTCTTCTTTCCTGTTTTCTTTGCTTCTTCTCCTTTGGTTCTTAGAATCTTATATTCGGTGTGAACTGGTAAAAGTTTGTTGACTGGTTCACGGTTCTCCTTCTCTATGAATATCTTCCGTACTTGAGTACATCTGGAACACACACCTGTAATACAAACAAATCCAACTGAAACAGTTGCACCTTCATTTAACGTCCGATCGTCTTGACAATGGGTTCAAAGGCAAGAAGTTTCTATTTCTTGCTTTATATGGAAACTTTTAAACATTTGTCACTTGGTTTCATTCGTGATAACGAGGCACACGTGAGTGAGAGATTGGTCTTACGCCCCTTTTAGCAGTATTTCAACAATATCACAGAGGAAGACACCATGTTGGGAATGGAACCAGGGTCTTTGTCGTTACGAGAGAACTTTCACACAGACCAGATGTAACAGTACCTTACATACCATACTACTGAGTATTGTGACATATCTCAAGTTTGTTTATTCACTGCTTGGATCTTGGTGAACATGATTCAGAAACTGACTACAACTATTTAGATATGATCATCCTAATCCTGATAACCTGGCCCAAAGTGAATTATCTGGGAACCCACCACTTGGTTACTGTAAGTTCAGTCACGTTGCTTTCATTCCTTTTATCCGACTTTGACGAGCACCAAGAACCAAGAAGTGCCGACATGTTTTCACTAATGTCTACTCAGTCAATGGCAATGGCAGACACGATTAAGCATGGAGAATATGCTAACAAATATAATTCACATTGTCGTTTAGGACATTAACTGTAAAATACCATGGTTACCAATACCAACCTTCGTCACCTCTGGTCACGTTCATCATTCCTCATCTTGTTTTGCACACCTGTGATAGAAATAGGTAAATTGATTGAATTACCTTTAATTAATAGGTGATTAAGATTTAAATGTTCTCAGTCGAATGATTGAATGAAGTTAATAACAATAAACATGAAACACGTACCTACAATGACTAACAATATATACCTGTCAGGTTGTATACTTACCTAAACCAGTTTGACAAAAAAGGCTTCTTCGTGGTAAGGTCCCCGATTTCCTACCCGCACACACACCTTATGTTACTTCTTTGTTGCAACCAGGACACTGCTATGGATACGCTGAATTATTGATCTATGTCAGTTGTTCGCAACGGAGCTATGTGCAGTTGTAAAATCCAATAAATCGATTTTTTGATTCGAACCTATTTGAATTTAACTAGACTGGTTTGTTGAATAAACATATGGCGTGTTCAAAGCGTTACACTTAAAATATAATATGTTTAATATATACTAAGATAATTACAACTGGATGAGAAAACCGGGTTGTGATGGGTATGAATGACGTCCAAACACAGGCTACGGGTGTGAGGTTTTATTTGCAGTTAGAGAGGTAACGACACCCTGCAATACACAAAACAATAACATAAAAACATGATGCAACTTTCACATGCGAGTAACTTACAAGTACACATTCACATTCGCATATAAATATCTTTGTTAATGAGGCATAAAAACCATTGTCTTGATTACATAAAGAATTCATCAAGGGCGATAACTCTTTGTATGGGTACTATACATAAGGTATACAATGAACATGGATCATTGTTATAAAGTACATTACATGTTCTCAATACAATAATTAATTACCACTTTGTGGTACCAATGATACAGTTGGCAATCAGTGATACATATCTGTCATAATAAACTCTGTCAAAAAAGAAACGCAACCCCTGTCCTCAGATATGAAAAATTCGTTTGAATGAAGTTATTGCTTCCAAACTAAATTTTATTCGAATGTATTGAAATGATACACGTAATTAATGAAGATTACCATCCAAACAACTGCATTTGTACGCATAAGTGTATTTTATTGCTTATTCCGTCACAACGCATGAAATGACCCTCATGGTGACTTCGCACAAAAAAAACACATGCAAATCATGAAAATGGCAGTTAATGTAGGGGTGTATAAAAGCCCATGTGCTTTCGTATTATATTCATTCATTTGTCGCCGAAAAGCTGTGTTAAAATGCCACGATTGAGTGCTGCCGACCGAAATATCGCCATTGGTCGTGTTCAAGCCGGAGAAAGTTTTGGAACTGTTGCACGGCACCTAAATGTTCACAAAACAACGATATCCCGACTTTGGAGCCGCTACAACAACTTCAATTTGACCAACGATCGCCCGAGAAGTGGAAAGCCAAGAAGCACGACCCCCCTTCAAGATCGGTACATCCGGGTCCATCACCTGCGTAATCGGCATGCCCTACCAACCGTGACTGCCACACAAATACCAGGTTTGAGGAGAGTGTCAGCTCAAACGATTAGGAACCGTCTGAAAGAAGCGGGTTTACGTGCCTGTAGACCAGTTGTTGGACCTGTACTACGCCCCTACATCGACGCCGACGACTCAGGTGGTGCAACAACGTAAGGATACGGACTTTACAAAACTGGAGGCGAATCTGGTTTCTGATGAATCACGTTTTCTTTTGCAACGTCACGACGGAAGACAGCGTCTGTATAGGAGACGTCATAAACGTTTTGCGCCCATCTGCGTCCGACAGGTGGACAGATTTGGCGGAGAAAGCGTCATGGTTTGGGGAACCATCTCATACAACCAGAAATCAGACTTGGTGATCGTTCCAGGGAACCTGACAGCCCAACGTTACATCAACCACGTGTTCGAGCTTCACCTTCTCCCGATTATTGACCAACAGACACAGATTTTTCAACGGGACAACGCCCGGCCTCATACTGCACGTGCAACAATGAACTTTCTGCAGCATTCCAACGTCAATGTCTTGCCATGACCCTCTAAATCACCAGACCTCAACCCTATTGAACACCTGTGGGATACTCTGGATCGACGCGTACGTCAACGTCAGCCGCCGCCACAGACGCTGCAACAGCTCGCCGTTGCACTGCAGGAGGAGTGGAGAGCCATTCCCCAGGAAAGAATCCGGCGTCTTATCCGTTCTTGTCCAAGGAGATGCCGTGCAGTGATTGCAGCGCGTGGTGCTCATACGAGATACTGAGAAAGACGCCCCCCTGGTGACAAACTGGTGTCTGTGAGATGACTTTTGAAATGACAATTTTAAACATGCCCATCTGGGTTATTCTTCTGCCAAATTTCAGACTTCTGTCTTATATAATAAAAAATGCCGTGTCGTCCTAAAACTTCAGCTCAAAATCTCTAAAATACAGGGGTTGCGTTTCTTTTTTGACAGAGTTTATATTATTTACAATATATACAGAGAAAAATAATTAATATTTAAATTATCCGTACCCTGTGGGTGACACTGGGGTGTTAATTCTCCTGGGCAGCAGCCCCAAAGGTACAGTGACAGTGTTAACCTATACAGGAACACATGGATGCAAATATACAGCATCTATATTGCAATTCCGAGAGACGTCTTCCTACATCAGCTAGTGGAATACAGAAGGATAGCTAGGTGAATACTGACATTTTACGGAAACTTCTCTTATCCAGGTCTACCGGCGGGCGCTGAGTACTCAGTGAACCTTTAGTGGTCAACCCCCCACTTGCTCCCTCATCACTATGGCCTTGGATGCGGCGCCAGTTTTGACACCCGTTCATCGGATGTACAGAGACGAGTCAAGTTATGCATGCACCATCAAGGCGGAGTGCAAGGTGAGACCATTCACGAGAGAAATGTTGTTTGATGCTATTGTTGCTACGTTTCAAAATATTTCTGGAAAGGATGTTATTTCCATCTGGAATACCAATCAAGGGGGAGCATTTTATGTTACCTTTAAGGACAAAGGAGGGCCAAACTTTTGAATGAGGCCGGGAGAATCTATTACAAGGGAATACACATCCTTATTACCTCGTATGAAAAAAAGATTCATGAAATAAAATCCACTGGTTGCACGATGATGTAAAAGAATCCTTCATTAGAAACTTTTTGAAAGGATATGGTGAGATATTGGATATGACCAGAGACACTGTGACACTTTCTGGAAAGCCAACGGTTAGGACTGGAGTGAGAACTGTTCGTATGGTCCTGAATCAAGGTGTGATTGATGATGTTCCTCACATAGTGAGATCAGGAGATGGAATGACATGTTGCTTGCCAATTTGGGAAGATCTCCCATGTGTCTTCGATGTGGCTCACATAAGGTCACATAAGGAACAATTGTCAGGCACAGCCATACGAGTTCTTTAACCGTGTAATGCAGCAGAGTATCAGAGAGGAGAAAAAGAGGTCTGAAGGAGACAATCTGTCAGAGGAGGTGAGTGAGAATGGTGAAGAAGGAGAAGGTGTAGGTGAAGGTGATGACTCAGAGAATATTTGGCTCAAAGATAATGAACCAGTATGTAATGATGACATGTGCAAGCAGGTAGATGAGGAAATGGAGAAGGTAGATGAGGAAAGTGAGAAGGAGAAAGAAGGTGAGAATAAAAACGTGGCTGAACCAAAGCCCAGTTCCTCTTCTACAGTGGATGTCATTGCAGCAGTAGCTGCAAGTCTTTCTGGTTCTGATTCGCAGTGTCTTCAAGAAATTCATAACCTTATGGATACGAGTGACGATGCTTTTACTGTGCCTACAGAGACAGCTAAGAGAAAGAGTAGGTCCAAAAGTAGGGGAAAAGGTAGGGGAGAGTTAAGTAGCAGTCCATGTACTCCCAGGCAGGCCAACGACAGTAGGTCAACTGGTAAATCTTACTCGGATGTGGTGTGTGATTCAGGAGGGGGTCAGAGTTGAGAGTGATCCTGTCTTCTTGATAATAACCTAAGTAATGCCCATCAACTATGACACAGAAGAATGGATGTAACACAGACGCAAAAAACTTATCCTCAAAAGAGGAGGTATATTCCATTATTTCTGTTATGTACAATTGTTTCATGCATATCATATAACATGTATAATGTAACAACAATCAACTGTAATGGTTTGCTGGATGATTCGTCAAAAATTAATACTTTATCACACAAATTTAATTCCAGCCTTGATGTTCTATTTCTACAAGAGACCCATGTATATAATTTAAAATTATCGAAGTTTTATGAATCAAAATGTAATGGGAAGGGATTCTGGGCTTTTGAATCTAATGTTAGCAGAGGGGTGGGAATAATAGTAAATAATTGTGTTAATTATGCTGTTGATCAGTTTCGTTTAGACGTTGATGGTCGATATATCATATTGGATTTAACAATACAAGGGAAAAAAATACGTTTTATCAACGTTTATGCACCAAATATTCCAGCGTTTTACAATTCATTAAGTAAATATTTAGTTACCAATAGAATTTTAGTAATAGGGGGAGATTTTAACTGTGTCCTTAATGTTAAATTAGATAAAATTGGTGGAAATAAAAAAAACTGATCAAGCAGGAAGTAGTATTATTAAACAATGGGTCTCTGATTTTTCTATATCAGACACATTTCGTTCTTCTTTTCCAGACTTGGTGGCGGTATCTTGGCGAAATTCTACTGGTGTTTGTACCCGACTTGATAGATTCTATGTAACATCTTCCCTCCTGTCCACTGTCGAATCTACGACAATCTCCCCATGCTCATTCTCAGACCATGAATATGTGACGGTAAGAATTAAAGATTTTGAAGGCATAGATTTTGGTAACTCTTATTGGAAATGTAATAATAATATTTTTGATGAATCTTTTAAAATTTTGTTTGGTGGATTTTGTAAAACACATATACCTACTTTGGATAAAATTGGTGGGACAATTATAAAATCAAAATTCAAAAATTTCTAAATTTGATACAAATTACAAGAAAATCTGACCGTATGTCCCTCCGTAAACATTTGGAAGCAAAGTATCGTAATCTATGTCACGCAGAATCTTGTCATCCTGGACTGTATATTGATAAAATCCGTCAAACAAAAATACAACTCAATGATTTGGAAATATTGGAATTTAATGGACATATTATTCGATCAAAAGCTAAAAACATTGAAAATAGTGAAAAGCCTCCTAGTTACTTTTTGCGCAAGGAGGCCAAGAGAGGTAAAAATAAATCGATTTCTTCAAAATTAGACCCTTCTGGCGTTTCAGTAAAATCCTCTCAAGATAGCATGGGTGTTTTTGTTGATTACTATTCTGAACTTTTGGCTGAAGAACCCGTTGATGATAAAATTTGTAATAAATTTCTTACTGGTCTTCTTCAACTCAATTCGGCTAATTCGGATCTACTATACTGACTGACTGACTGAGTTTGGGTTTTACGCCGCTTTTAGCAATATTCCAGCAACATCACGGCGGGGGACACCAGAAATGGGATTCACACAATTTACCCATGTGGGGATTCGAACCCGGGTCTTCGGCGTGGCGAGCCAACGCTTTAACCACTAGGCTACCCCACCGCCCCGGATCTACTAGAAGGTGAAATAACAAAAGATGAAATTATAAAAACCCCTTAAGGATAAGGAGAATGATAAATCTTCAGATCCAGATGGCCTTACCAAGGAGTTCTATTTGTTTAATTTTGACTTACTTGGTGATGTCTTACTACGTATTGTCCAATTGTGTTTTTCTGAGGGTTCTTTACCCAAATCTTCTAAAACTTCCTATATTACTCTGCTCTGTAAGGATGTTAACAATTCAGAAAATGTTAAAAATTGGCGTCCGATTTCATTATTAAATGTGGATGCAAATTGACATCAAAAACGTTATGCACACGTTTAGGACAAGTTATTGGTGATATAGTTCATCTTGATCAGTCTTGCGCTATACCAGGTCGGTCTATTCAGGATAATTGTCATTTAATACGCAATACGCATGGTTATGTGGAACAGAAAAATATTCCATGTGCTTTAATCAGTTTATATCTTCCACGAGTATTTATTTAAAGTACTGGACGCTTTTGGCTTTGGTCCAAATTTCAAAAAGTGGGTAAAAATATTATATACGGACATTTTCAGCTGTGTAATTGTAAATCAGCACATTTCTCGGCCATTTCCGGTAACGAGGTCAGTCAAGCAAGGATTTCGTTTGTCGCCAGCCTTGTATGTTTTATCGCTGGAACCACCAAATTATTAAAGGTGTACACCTTCCAGGTACTGATGATTCAGCAAAAATATCTGCATATGCTGATGATAGTCTTGGGTTTTGTACTTCAGATGCTTCAATTCAGAAACTTTTAGAACTTTACAGTATTTACGGGAAAGCATCTGGGTCAAAAACTAAAGGAATTTTTATTGGGAAATGGAAAAACAGGTCCGACCATCCTTTTGGCATTTCGTGGATTGACCAGACAAAAATTGTAGGAATTATTACAGGCAATGAGGTCAGTGAAGATTATCAGTTTCATTCTTTACTGACAAAATTTCATACAGTTTTAAATTTCAGTAAAGGACGCTCCTTATCTATATTTGGCAAAACTGTACTGTGCAATGTTTTGGGGTTATCCAAACTGTGGTACCGTGGAGCAGTAACACCAGTTTCAAATCATTATGTAGATCTCTTTCAGAGGGAGACATTTCGATTTATTTGGCTGTCAAAAGCTGAACCCATTAGGCGCTCCGTTTTGTATCAACATATTTTGGAAGGGGGGCGTGGTGTTATTCACATCAAATCAAAATTGCAATCATTTCAACTAAAACATGTCCAAAACCTATTGAAAGGTAGTTAAGCAAAATGGACATTTTTGGCAAAATATTGGATAGGGTTATCTTTACGTCAGTACTGTCCTTCTTTTCTATCTCTCCGTATCCCTCACTCTGAGACGATTCCATTATATTATAACAATGTATTCAGGCCGTTAAATTATTTGAAAAAACTGTTTTGACTCCTAAAGATGCCATTTTGAACTATACTTCTAAAGCATTTTATAAGTACTTGCTTCAAAAAGTAACTGAAAACAGAGTTGAACGTTTATATCCACAAATCAATTTTAGACTTGTTTGGAAAAAATTACATCTTTCATTTGTGGATCCTTTACTAAAATCTGTTAATTACCGTCTCATCTATGATTCCTTACCTTTAAGCTATAGGCTCCACACTAGAGGTATGTCTGTTTCTCGTGACTGTGTTCTTTGTCGGTCTGCAGTTGAAACTTCAGACCATCTTTTTATTAACTGTCCCTGTTCTATTGTCCTGTGGAATATCGTTTTTCCATGGTTGCGGTACTTATCAGCACGATTAATTAAAAAATGTCACGAAATTATTAAATTTGGGGTTATTCCAAAAAATCCAAATCATCAAAAATATTCTGTTTGTGTATATTTATTATCCTTGGTGAAATATTCTATTTGGACTAGTAGAAATTTAAACAAATTTGAACACAAACAGTTAAATGGAAACGATATTGTCTTGCGTTATATGTCTCTCCTTCAAACACGTATTCGGGTCGATTTCTTTAGACTATCAAAGTCTTCTTTTTCCCAATATTGGCTTTCTTCTCCCTTTTTCTGTTTCATCAATGCAAAAAAACAGTTAATGTTTTTCTTTTAAGTGCTAAACTGTAAACTATAATTTATTTTATCATATCCAGCTTGCTCATTACATGTATTGTATAAAGTTGCATACATATAATGTTGTAATAATAATATATATATATATATTTATACATATACATAATATTGAATTGTCTATAATTGTTGTTCATATTAATAACAACATATACAGCAGTGTTATATAAATTGTACATTTTATAATATGTAAAGTTTGAACATAGCATCACTGATGTTGTATAGTGGTATAACATATAAGATATATATGTCAATTCTAACGGATTATCTTTTGCAATATGCCTTCATTGTTAACTATTATAATAATACCACTATTGTGATATATTTTTCTTTCCATGATGTTCATTTTGGCAAATAAGCCGTCATTTTGTCTTCTGTGCCTGTTATAAATGTAATGCATGTAATATTATGCTATAAAGTTACAAATGTAATGCTTCATTAATCAAACAACCTTGTCCATTCTAAATGTATAGGTTCTGCTTTATGTCCCTGTTTCGCATGTTTTCAACTGTTATATGACTGTATAAATTGATAAATTCATGGTATAAATATTGATATCTACTATCTTTCTTATAATTAGATTAATAATAACTGGAGAAAATGTCCATAATAGAATACTAGGTCCCGATTAATGGCCCCACTTTCCCCTCTTTCCTCGGTAGTTCTTTTATTGTTAAAATTGTCATCCCAAAACTCTGTGATAACTTTTATTTTAAGGGATGATAATGAGCACTGTCTGCAAATGTAAGTACCTGTGTTAATAAATATTTTATTCAAACGAAACAAAATATATAGCTACCAGATATACAATGAAACCCATTGCATAAAAAGTATCACGCTGGAGACGTAAAACACATGAAATGGCTGAACACTGAGTGAAGTGTTTCACATTGCAAATAACTATCATAACACATTAATTAAGATTAGGCTTTCATTCACTAAACATTCACACAGAAAGATTAGAACATATCAGAATATTTAGCCCTACTGATTTAATGACTATGATGACATGATAAAATTAAAAATATTAAAGGTGTTGAAATATGATAAACATAGCTTAGACTACCTATATTATATGCATATATAATAGCTAGCAATAATATATATTACTAACCTTAAACAATGAAAATTATCTGTTCCAATTTGTCAAACATCAGACCAGTCTGTAAATCAGTGTCTTGTCAAGTGCAAGATGGATGAAAAAGTGCACAGTTTCAACCGACCAATGAAAACAAGGTTTGGGTTAGAACAAAGAGGAGACAATGACTTAAACATGGACTAAGCTAAAACCCCTTTACCTTTATAGACTGCTCCAAAAGCATTGTAAGGAGAAGTTGAAAACTACTGTCCTAACAACTTTAAAATACTAGAACATAAAACACCTGAATTAGATGAAACTATTCACAACAAACTATTCAGAACTGGTGTCTGCCACATAAGGTAAAGTGCATCTTTTAAACAAGAAAAGTATAACAAACCTGTTATTAAAATTTCTTTTTGAATCTAGTCAAGAAACCTATTTCTGCTGAGCAGACATCCCCTCCTTGACATGCGGTGGCATATTGCTGAGAGCAACATGGAAGATGAGTGCCATGTTTTACTTAAGTGTCCATTGTATGTGAATGAAAGGTCTCTGTAATTAACGAATGTAATGATGAATGTTATAGTTTTAATGGTTTTAATGACAATCAAAAGTTCTATTATAGTTATCCAGCCCTAATGTGTGTTTTATTGCTGCCAAGACCTGCCATTTTATCCTTTCTAAGCTTAAGTCCTATGTGTATGCATAAGCGTAATACTATGTATATAATACCTAATTCAGCTTCATATTGCTTATATTTATTTAGTATATAACAATGATCGTTTTATACAAATATTTTATCTTAATGTACATTTTACAGATCTTAGTCTCCCATAACTCCTTATAGGTGTGGCTCAACTTTTGTTGCTTTTCTTGCACTGTCTCTATTTCATATTGAGGTGAGACTGTAGGGAACAACTTGTCTATCTGTCTGTTAAATAAAATAGTAAATTGTAATTAGATTACAATGTTAGGAAGATTTTATAACATCCTAGGTCATAGCATTCCTCGGCATCTATGATAAGTTATAACATCCATGGTGTTAACAATAAGACAACTAATCTCCAGCACACAGAGTCAACGATCCAACGATTTCTAGAATGGGAAAGTGTAATTATGTTGCATTTTACCACTTAAACATTAGCGGTTGCACCACTACTTTGTGGTTCGGGTTCGATTCCACACATGGGTACAATGTGTGAAGCGCGTTTCTGGTGCCCCGCGTCGTGATATTGCTGGAATATTGCTTAAAGCGGGGCAAAAGTATATTCGCTCACTCACTCACTCACCCACAGAACCGTTCCTGTAAATATGTCCTTTTCAGTTGGGCTGAGAAGGTTACCATTCATACTGACCTCGGGATGTTGCACACTCCTGAGTGAAGGTGGGCGATGGGGTAGCCTTATGGTTAAAGCGTTCGCTCGTCACGTCGAAGACCCGGGATCGATACCCCACACGGGTACAATGAGTGAAGCCCGTTTCTGGTGTCTCCCGTCGTGATATTGCTGGAATATTGCTAAAAGCTAAATTCACTCTCTCAAGCACCTGCGTGAAGACATCTTGTGTGCTGATACTGGTCTGGGTGCTGGTTGGGACATGGAAAACAGCATACTGCCGACTTCGGGTGATGTTACTCGCAGCTATAATTTCTGTACCCTTCGTCCGATTCTATAATGCATTTGAAAGCCCTTTAAAATGCGCTTCTAACAACGTATACCAGCTACATGTGCAATGTTTTGCAAGGTGCTACACACCTAAAATGTCGCTTCTGTGTCCGATACCTTCGACATCAGAGGATGTAGTGTACATGTGCGACATTTTGAAAAGGTGCTCCACACATCTGAAGTTGCCGCCGGATCTGGTGTCCGCGTCACTTCTGCCATCAGCGGATGTTCACTTCGGCTATATCTTCTATGTCCATGGTCCGAATGTCTAATGTAGTCGAAAGCCCTCGAAAGTACGCTTCAAACGACGTATAACACGGACATGTGCGATGTTTTGCTGAGACTTACACACGTTGGTTTATACCGCCGCTTCTTGTGTCGGCGGCCTTTCAAATGGGACTTTGTTCAGGCTTTGCCTTATCGCGTCTTTGTTTGCTTCTAAATCCGTTAAGCCTATCTGCAACATACCTGTATTGGTATCATTAGAAAGCTCTTTTGACGTCGGTGACGGTGGAGAACGCAGATTTGATCTATCTTGAACATTAAAATATATATTGCACAATTTGTTAGAAAAAAATCGTCAGTTTTGGCTATACTTCTGCAGAAAATCCTATATAACTCTTGTTTTTCTGAAATTTGCCTTTGTTCCCCGGGCACGACGATGCGTAGGGCACGGCGATTTGAAAATTGCGACGCTGCCCTCCACGTCTGCCAACGGAGGTCGGAAAGTTGGTAGTGCATAGAGAGATAATTCCAACCTCCACCATGATCAAGCACTTGGTTGACTTGGTGTTTAGCTTGTGTAACGGCGCGCGACGTTGCTCATGCTATTCAACATTCGTTCTCCCGCAGATGCTCGATGTACAGATGGCCATGGTGTAGCAGAACTGAAACAGATTGAGTCTTGACAGGTGGCTCAAGGGCGACTTTGCTGGAGGCAAGCTCAAATGTTGGTGTTGCATAGGGGCTGAAAGGGCGACCCTTAGGGGAAAGGCGATGGTGGTGAAACGGTGGCTGGCACAGGCAAACCAGTTCGAGTCTCGGCAGTGACTCAGAGGCGACTTGGCAGTAAGCAAGCGCAAACGGTGGTGATGTTTTGCTGGAAGCAGGACGAAATGATGGTGTTGCATAGGAGTGGAGGGGCGACCCCTAGAGGAGAGGCGATGGTGGCGAAACGGTAGCTGGGGCAGGCAAACCAGCTCGAGTCTTGGCAATGGCTCAGAGGCGACTTCGAGGTAACTGTGCATGATCATGCCGAGTCAAACCTTTGCAATTCCCTAAGGTGTGGAAAGGAGAGGTCTATTGCTGTAGTGTCTACAGCTATATCTGGGAGACGTGTCAGGGATAAAAGACCTGGAGTACAAACTAGTATTGCTTTTAATATTTTGTAGGTCAGAATTAATTCTCAAATTATATCCACTCTACAGATGATACATTTTCTGGAACTAAACTAGAACAAATAATCTGGAACTAGTTTCTGAACCATTTTATGCATAATTTTTGACTGCGTCTTCCATTTTCAAGTGAGGAAATATTTGTCTCAGAATATAATTTGTTATGACTTGTGCCGCGAACAGCTCCGCAGATAGTTCTGATAGGGTCTAGATTTAATTTCCCTAGAAGAAGCGTTTGCTCTTTAGTGCAATTATCCCATACATGACACGCGTAGTCAAATATTGGTAAAATATATGATGTGTACACTGTCAGCAGCGTTTTCCTGTTGAAGCGATATCTAAAACTTCTTTATCAGTTTATCATTGGACTGACTTTTTTTATGACATTTTCAATTTGACTATGCCACATACAATCTTGTTTAAGATCTGTTCCCAAATGTTTGTGAGATGTGACGTCGTTTATGTTAGTGTAAACCATCGATAAGACAGGTTTGATATTCTGAATGTGTTTACGGGTAAATTGAATAGAGACCGTTTTATTTGTATTAAAATCAACTTGCCATTTTTAGCACAGTCTGATATGACAGATAAATGAATATTCAAACATTGTGTTGCTACATTTGAATCGTTTATTACTACATAGAGCGAAGTGTCATCAGCAAACAGACGTATATTACTGTCAATGTCATCGACAATTTCGTTGATATAAACTATGAATAATAGCGGTCCTAAGACGGAACCTTTTGGGACGCCAGCTGTAACTGGTTTTAATTCGGAACTGAAGCCGTTGATTTGGACACGCTGTCTTCTATCTTCGAGGTAACTTTGAAACCATAAAAGTAGTTTGCCACAAATACCGTGAGCTTTCAATTTCTGAATGATTCCCCTGTGCTGAAGATTTGTTAGTAAGTTATTGTCTCTGAGATAATTAAATGCATATTTGAAAACACATATTTCAAATACTTTGGCTAAACAACGAGTTAGTGCTACAGCTCTGTAGTTGTTACATTCATTTATACCACCTTTCTTATGAATTGATATCACTGAAGCTATTTTCCAAATGTCTGGAAATACTGAGTTATTCAGAGAGGAATTAGACAATTTAGATAATGGGTCGGATATTACCAGGGCGCTGAGTTTTAATACTCGAGTACCGATACCTTATCATGCTGGTCATACAAATGGGGAATGCAAAAATAAAAGTACAAGTTAACACCGTCTCTCTCTAAACTAAACCACTAACCCCAAAACAATAAAACATAAAATTAACGTGAAAAGACAGAAAGTCCTTCTCTCTCTAATCTAAAACGCTAAGCCAAAACCGAAATAACATAAAATTAAACCTAAAAGCCTGCGGCCTTCTCTTTAAGCTAAATCACTAACCCAAACCACAATCACATAAATTTAAAGCTAAAAAGCATTAATACAAAGAAGTTTAAAACGTAAAATAAACAATAACAACACGAAATAAAGAACTCATAATACTATTAAAATAAAGAGGGTAAACATCGAGGTAAAGTCGGGCACGTGAAAGTGAAATACATTGCATAATCCTTGGCTCAAGTGATTTTCTACGCTTGGTTCAAAATCAGTCGGTCGGTCGAGGCATTGGAAGTATTGTTACCAGGTGAGGGGCACATGCTTTCAATGTCTACGAACTAGCCAGGATATTTGTCTTTAATTCCACCTGGTGTGATGGCGAACTCATTTTTGCTATGTTTGCACCTAGTTTGATGTTGTCTGGAAGGATGAATAAAGCGTTTTCATCGCTGCGCTGAGCCTTGGTATTGTCTTTAATTCCATGTGGAGAGAAAACGGAGACACAGTTTTTGTGATATTTAATTCTTTTTGTTTGTTACTAAAGGTTACCTTCACACAATTACATTCCTAAAGTAGCTTCATGGTGAGTTCTTACTCACAACATTGTCTTCAAATGAGCCTTGATTGGTGTCATGTTTGCAGAGGCACTTGTTTGGGTGGGGCACACAAGCTTTGCTCTGATATTTTGATTGTAATGCCTAATCCAACCTAATGCCAACTTAATCAGATGTCCAGCATCTGAGAGGAACTCTATGCATGGGGGTCGTGATTCCAGTTGTCAGTTGGTGCTTCAGTGTTGTGAGTCTCTGGTCGATCTTTGTATAGATCTCAGGAGTAGAACATGCCGTCCATGTAGAGCGTGTCGACTTCTTGTAGGAGAGTCATGCGGTCACTTGTGGCGAAGCAGATGATCTTGTCGTCGTCTCCATCGTCTATACAAAGGAACGGCAGTCCATGAGAAGTTTCCTTGAAGCAGTCTGTTAGATTCGCCTCGCTGAGCGTCTTGGGAGTAGCGGCATCTTCTTTTGTATCTGCTTGTAGAGTCCGCTCTTCACTGAATAGAATGACTTGACTGTCGCTGCTTCATCTCGGTCCAGTCTTGTATTCTCCTCGTCGTAGATGGTCGGTACTGGCGTTGTTTCAGTCAGTGCCCGTTGCCGCAGAACACTGGCAATCTTCAGAGCTACCTGATCTTCCTGTGGATGGTTGTGTGGGGACTGATTTCGGACAAACTGCCCGACTGTGGTGCACTTACCAAGGCAGCCTCCATGAACACACTTCCAGTTCACGCAGGTCTGTCGTCGGTTGTTGAGTCTGTATCTGTAGCCTTCTGTTAGTATCTGCTGTCCTCCTTTCTGTGATGTGAAGAACTCGACTTTCTTTGGGTTGGCCATTATTAGCAAAGAAGACTTTGGTTACAAGCATTTCAAAGCAATACATTGCCTTCTCAATAAGAAAAATCTCTCTAAATAAATTAAACATTTCCTTCTCACTTTGTTTTATCCCTCAATATGTTTTTCTATACTTCAACCGTGGGAGATGAAGCATAGCCTCTGCTAATTGCTTTTGCCCTCTACTCCCCTAATCCCATTGCAGGTATTAGTACACACTAACCGGTACAGTCCACTTGTATGCAGGTAAGCGTATCGCTGTCACAACAACCTTTGTAGCTATTATTCCCTGTAGCTATTTTTCCCTGTAGGCATTAGTAGACCAAACCGCTTAGCTTCGGGTGGCTTTAAGGGCGAGAAATCGTGACGACACCAGCACGTGTCGCATATGACGTGAAAGCTAAGACACGGGGCTTTCAAACCATAGTAACAACAAAACCCTGTGGTCGATGCAGGAAACATGACAAGTACCTGCAGCGTGAAATACTGCCGTAAATCGGGTTTAATCGGGCTTAAAAGCGCCCCGGCTTCGAACCTGTTAAAGACAGGTCATTTCTGATGATACCACCAGTTAACCCTGGGAACCAGCTTCACGTCGATGTGCGACATGTGAATGGCTTGTGTATATTCAACGTCTACGCGACGTTTTTTTTAAAAGATGCTCCCCCAACAAGGCTCTTTTCTTGGTAAAAAGACATGTCTATAACAGATGGCCAAATGGACGTGGACGTCCAACCAGGCGCCCCACGTCGACCCCGTGAAGATCCCAGATGCTTCATGCACGTGGCAACATTTTCATATATGATATGCATGCATATGTTTCTTTCTCCGGGTGTGAGACAATTAGTGCAAGCGGGATGCAGAGAACAAACCCCTTGTGATATCAAATCTGAGCTGTTTTGGCTCCCGTCAGGTACATGGGGTTTAGCTTCGGTCGGCTTTAAGGGTGAGAAAACGTGACGACACCAGCACGTGTTGCACATGACGTGAAAGCTAAGACACAGGGCTTTCAATCCATAGTAACAACAAAACCCTGTGGTCGATGTACGAAACAGAACAAGCACCTGCAGCGTGAAATACTGCCGTAAATCGGGTTTAATCGGGCTTAAAAGCGCCCCGGCTTCGAACCTGTTAAAGACAGGTCATTTCTGATGATACCACCAGTTAACCCTGGGAACCAGCTTCACGTCGATGTGCGACATGTGAATGGCTTGTGTATATTCAACGTCTACGCGACGTTTTTTTTAAAAGATGCTCCCCCAACAAGGCTCTTTTCTTGGTAAAAAGACATGTCTATAACAGATGGCCAAATGGACGTGGACGTCCAACCAGGCGCCCCACGTCGACCCCGTGAAGATCCCAGATGCTTCATGCACGTGGCAACATTTTCATATATGATATGCATGCATATGTTTCTTTCTCCGGGTGTGAGACAATTAGTGCAAGCGGGATGCAGAGAACAAACCCCTTGTGATATCAAATCTGAGCTGTTTTGGCTCCCGTCAGGTACATGGGGTTTAGCTTCGGTCGGCTTTAAGGGTGAGAAAACGTGACGACACCAGCACGTGTTGCACATGACGTGAAAGCTAAGACACAGGGCTTTCAATCCATAGTAACAACAAAACCCTGTGGTCGATGTACGAAACAGAACAAGCACCTGCAGCGTGAAATACTGCCGTAAATCGGGTTTAATCGGGCTTAAAAGCGCCCCGGCTTCGAACCTGTTAAAGACAGGTCATTTCTGATGATACCACCAGTTAACCCTGGGAACCAGCTTCACGTCGATGTGCGACATGTGAATGGCTTGTGTATATTCAACGTCTACGCGACGTTTTTTTTAAAAGATGCTCCCCCAACAAGGCTCTTTTCTTGGTAAAAAGACATGTCTATAACAGATGGCCAAATGGACGTGGACGTCCAACCAGGCGCCCCACGTCGACCCCGTGAAGATCCCAGATGCTTCATGCACGTGGCAACATTTTCATATATGATATGCATGCATATGTTTCTTTCTCCGGGTGTGAGACAATTAGTGCAAGCGGGATGCAGAGAACAAACCCCTTGTGATATCAAATCTGAGCTGTTTTGGCTCCCGTCAGGTACATGGGGTTTAGCTTCGGTCGGCTTTAAGGGTGAGAAAACGTGACGACACCAGCACGTGTTGCACATGACATGAAAGCTAAGACACAGGGCTTTCAATCCATAGTAACAACAAAACCCTGTGGTCGATGTACGAAACAGAACAAGCACCTGCAGCGTGAAATACTGCCGTAAATCGGGTTTAATCGGGCTTAAAGGGCGCCCCGGCTTCGAACCTGTTAAAGACAGGTCATTTCTGATGATACCACCAGTTAACCCTGGGAACCAGCTTCACGTCGATGTGCGACATGTGAATGGCTTGTGTATATTCAACGTCTACGCGACGTTTTTTTTTAAAAGATGCTCCCCCAACAAGGCTCTTTTCTTGGTAAAAAGACATGTCTATAACAGATGGCCAAATGGACGTGGACGTCCAACCAGGCGCCCCACGTCGACCCCGTGAAGATCCCAGGTGCTTCATGCACGTGGCAACATTTTCATATATGATATGCATGCATATGTTTCTTTCTCCGGGTGTGAGACAATTAGTGCAAGCGGGATGCAGAGAACAAACCCCTTGTGATATCAAATCTGAGCTGTTTTGGCTCCCGTCAGGTACATGGGGTTTAGCTTCGGTCGGCTTTAAGGGTGAGAAAACGTGACGACACCAGCACGTGTTGCACATGACGTGAAAGCTAAGACACAGGGCTTTCAATCCATAGTAACAACAAAACCCTGTGGTCGATGTACGAAACAGAACAAGCACCTGCAGCGCGATAAACTGCTGTAAATCGATTTAAATCGGGCTTAAAGGGCGCCCCGGCGTCGGACCTGTTAAAGACAGGTCACTTCTGATGATACCACCAGTTGGCCCTGGGAACCAGCTTCAGGTCGATGTGCAACATGTCAATGGGTTGTATATATTCAACGTCCAGGCGACGTTTCAACAACGGCACCCACCGTTTCTGGCCCCTGATATTGGGCTTCTGCAGTAGGTGATAACAGTTTATTATCACATTGTTGCTCCTGAATGTAATTTGTCGTCAAACTGGAAGCAAAACCTTTGCTTGTATGAAACGGTTAACAGCCCGTCTTTACAAAGAACTTCACAACAACAATTAGCAATTGGCTATCATCAGTAGTTTAATGGCAAACAATACATACGATTCAAACAGATACGCATGAACGACATGACAATTTGTGTTCAAACATTGGCACGAATGTCACTAGTCAACCAACGCAAAGTAACACCAAGCAATATGAAACTTAGATCAAACCAAATAATTGAGAATGAAAGGATGTGCAAATGGAAACGACTCCCAAGTAAAGGAAGAAAGGGGGATTACATGCCATCAGTTACAAAATATGTCACGGTTTCTTTGACATGCATCGGGTGGTGAGGCTTGTCTGACACATGTCGAATCCCAGTTGCGTAGATTTGGTGCCCATGATGTTGATCACTGATTTGTCTGGTCCAGACTCCATTATTTACAGACCGCCACCATATAGCTGGAATATTGCTGAGTGCGGCGTTAAACAGCACAGAAACAAACAAGCAAACTGCCCAAACAGTATAATGATTCCAGGAATCCCCGTGTTAGTATTGCAATGAATGCCTATTCCAGAGTGAATGATTTCGATGTAAAGATAAATTGTTTTATAATCTGATCATGTTGTACCAGTTTCATGAGTAATCATGATGAAAGCCGATGAAAGTTGACATGACTGAAGCCCCCTTGGCTAATAAAAATAAAGAATTGGGATAAACCAAATCAGTGCGTATATCACAAAAAATAATAGTTCAACGTATTTTCCAATTTTTCTTTGGTAGAATAATCTAATTATATACCGAAGGTATTTCATGATACATTTAAAAAGTCCACACTGGCTGACAAAATGAATGGCTGTGATCAGCGAAGTGGCTTTATGTGTTACTCCCTGTTCCTGGTATCGGAGCTGACACATCGTGCAGTAAACCACCAAAAGTAAGATCATACAACCTAATGTAAGAACTCTGGCAATCAATTTGCATTTATTCTTCAGGCGATTGCTCGCGAGAAAATCACTTACAAACGCCATGTTGAAGATACCGAAAGCGGCAATGCCTCCTATCCGAGGTGTCATGTCCACAGGGAAGGGTAGAAGGTCTGCAGTGAACAGTCCTTGCATGATAACAGACACAAGAGTCACCAACAGCTGGTAGCCAGTCATCCATGGTAGTTCAGTCGACACGAATATTATACTGCGGAACACATTGACAGCAGAAAGAAGGAAAGATATTATCACAAGAGCCATTTGTACTTCTGCTGTGTAAGGTAGAAATGTTGACTTGTCCACGCCAACAATGACGGGGGAAATACTTTGTGTAAGCATGACAGCTATCCCTAGAAGGAATATAAACTGCATGATTTGCATAATTCTTATCACCACAGTTGTACAATAGCTTTCATTTTGTTTCAATGATGGTTTAATGGTGCTCACATCAGTCCAGTTTATGTTGTGTATGAGAGTCCCTTGAGGATGTGAGACAGCAGGCCCGTTGTCCCCAGAATCTGCGTCAGCAACATCACAGATGAGGTTCATTGCGTTTTCAGAAAGTGACGTATTTGTGACAAGACCCGTGGATTCGCCATTGTCCTCAATCTCTGATCGTTTTATTACCAAAGAGCCATTTTGAAATGTCACAACATAGGCTTGAGATCCACTTGAACACTGTAGTGTCCAAGCCAGGCTGAGATTTGTGGGAGAAAATAGACTTGCCCACAGAGATAGAGATTCTCGTGTTACCATGAAAACTGATTCATGTGGTTGCACCAGTTGGTAACAGTATCTATATAACAGGTTACAGGTTATCTTCGAAGGTGTAGTCTTCACTGAACCTGTTAAACGCCCAAGCCAAGACTTGTCCTTCTTCATTCGCAAATATGGAAACCCTTTTGAAACGACCGGTTCAACATCTCCTCCCAGCAAAAATATGACATTTTGTACATCGTGTGTTATTGCCAGAAAGAGAGCCATATTCTCCTCAAAGGCAAACATAGCATCGTGATCCTCAACCGGCGTCTGGAGGTAGATGATGATCAACCAGACGGCCTTCTCCATCATGCTGCCTCTGTCCCTCATCTCAAGTCCCCCATCTCTCCCGTCCCTCTGATAGTATGTAGTGGGGATGCCCGACCTTTCCATGTCACCGCAAAGCGTCTGTACAATGACATGGTCCTCCTCCGAGTCTTCATTAAATACCACATGAGCAGCATCGGCGCTCTGGTCAACACCAAGCCGTGTTACTCGAGCCATTCTCTCCTTGATGCTCTTATAGTTTTAGTTCGCCAAACTGGTCACAGTTGGTGTGTAGATCTTGAGATTTCTCTATGAGTTCCTCCGGTTGTTACCTAGATCACAAATACAAAATCGTATGTTAAAATGTGCGACAACGCTTACCTTCGGAATTCGGCATGTTCCAATAGCAAGAACTATATTGACTTGGACTGAATGGCTTTGAGATTGCGCAATGCTAGTTGTCTAAAAAAACAGCGTTAAACCAATTGTAGTATCATCATGTCCTCAAGTGACACACACACACATACACACGCACACGCACGCAAGCACGCACGGACGGACGCATGCACGCACGCACGCACACACACACACACATACGCACACTTACCCGTACACCTGTACGTTAATCTTAATCCCTTAATGCTGACATTTTAAGTGTATCTGGATCCCTGTTGTATCTGGAAATTAGGTGTACGTCTCTATATGTGTACGCTAATGTGTCGATTGCACTTGGATGATACGTACTTTAAATGTACTGGATAATATTAGAACAATATGTCCCCTGTTATATCTTGTCTTGTTTTGGTTTTAAAAATTGTTTAAAGTTTCGAAGTAGTGACTGTTAGTTGAAGCAAATGACTGTAGCGGTTATAAAATCTCAAATTCCGCAGTGACCAGGCGTATGTGGCTGATATCAGAGGCGAGAAAAGTAAAACTGATGCCACTGTTTTTTATCAGTAGACAGGAGTTGGACATATGTTTCCCAGGTTTTCATCAGTAGACGGGAGTTGGACATATGTTTCCCAGGTTTTCATCAGTAGACGGGAGTTGGACATATGTTTCCCAGGTCTATATCAGCAGACGGGAGTTGGACATATGTTTCCCAGGTCTATATCTGCAGACTGGAGCTGGACATCTGTTTCCCAGGTTTTTATCTGCAGACGGGAGTTGGACATCTGTTTCCCAGGTTTTTATCAGTAGACGGGAGTTGGACATATGTTTCCAGTAGACAGGTTTTGTTTCCCATCAGTAGACGGGAGTTGGACATATGTTTCCCAGGTCTATATCAGTAGACAGTTGGACATATGTTTCCCAGGTCTTTATCAGTAGACGGGAGTTGGACATATGTTTCCCAGGTCTATATCAGTAGACGGGAGTTGGACATATGTTTCCCAGGTCTTATCAGCAGACGGGAGTTGGACATATGTTTCCCAGGTCTATATCTGCAGACGGGAGCTGGACATCTGTTTCCCAGGTTTTTATCAGTAGACAGGAGTTGGACATATGTTTCCCAGGTCTATATCTGCAGACGGGAGCTGGACATCTGTTTCCCAGGTTTTTATCAGTAGACAGGAGTTGGACATATGTTTCCCAGGTTTTTATCAGTAGACGGGAGTTGGACATATGTTTCCCAGGTTTTTATCAGTAGACGGGAGTTGGACATCTGTTTCCCAGGTTTTATCAGTAGACGGGAGTTGGACATATGTTTCCCAGGTTTTATCAGTAGACAGGAGCTGGACATATGTTTCCCAGGTCTATATCAGCAGACGGAGTTGGACATATGTTTCCCAGGTCTATATCAGTAGACGGGAGTTGGACATATGTTTCCCAGGTTTTTATCAGTAGACGGGAGTTGGACATATGTTTCCCAGGTTTTATCAGTAGACGGGAGTTGGACATATGTTTCCCAGGTCTATATCTGCAGACGGAGCTGGACATCTGTTTCCCAGGTTTTATCAGTAGACAGGAGTTGGACATATGTTTCCAAGGTCTATATCAGCAGACGGGAGCTGGACATCTGTTTCCCAGGTTTTATCAGTAGACGGAGTTGGACATATGTTTCCCAGGTCTATATCTGCAGACGGGAGTTGGACATCTGTTTCCCAGGTTTTATCAGTAGACAGGAGTTGGACATATGTTTCCCAGGTCTATATCTGCAGACGGGAGCTTGACATCTGTTTCCCAGGTTTTTATCAGTAGACGGGAGTTGGACATATGTTTCCCAGGTCTATATCAGTAGACGGGAGCTGGACATATGTTTCCCAGGTTTTTATCTGCAGACGGGAGTTGGACATATGTTTCCCAGGTTTTATCAGTAGACAGGAGTTGGACATATGTTTCCCAGGTTTTATCAGTAGACGGGAGTTGGACATATGTTTCCCAGGTTTTATCAGTAGACGGGAGTTGGACATATGTTTCCCAGGTTTTATCAGTAGACGGGAGTTGGACATATGTTTCCCAGGTTTTATCAGTAGACGGGAGTTGGACATATGTTTCCCAGGTTTTATCAGCAGACAGGAGTTGGACATATGTTTCCCAGGTTTTTATCAGTAGACAGGAGTTGGACATATGTTTCCCAGGTCTATATCAGCAGACGGGAGCTTGACATCTGTTTCCCAGGTTTTTATCAGTAGACAGGAGTTGGACATATGTTTCCCAGGTTTATCTGCAGACGGGAGCTGGACATCTGTTTCAGACAGGGAGTTGGACATCTGTTTCCCAGGTTTTTATCAGTAGACAGGAGTTGGACATATGTTTCCCAGGTTTTATATCTGCAGACGGGAGTTGGACATCTGTTTCCCAGGTTTTTATCAGTAGACGGGAGTTGGACATATGTTTCCCAGGTTTTTATCAGTAGACGGGAGTTGGACATATGTTTCCCAGGTTTTTATCAGTAGACGGGAGTTGGACATATGTTTCCCAGGTTTTTATCAGTAGACGGGAGTTGGACATATGTTTCCCAGGTTTTTATCAGTAGACGGGAGTTGGACATATGTTTCCCAGGTTTTTATCAGTAGACAGGAGTTGGACATATGTTTCCCAGGTTTATATCAGCAGACGGGAGTTGGACATCTGTTTCCCAGGTTTTTATCAGTAGACGGGAGTTGGACATATGTTTCCCAGGTTTTTATCAGTAGACGGGAGTTGGACATATGTTTCCCAGGTTTTTATCAGTAGACGGGAGTTGGACATCTGTTTCCCAGGTCTATATCTGCAGACGGGAGTTGGACATCTGTTTCCCAGGTTTTTATCAGTAGACAGGAGTTGGACATATGTTTCCCAGGTCTATATCTGCAGACGGGAGCTGGACATCTGTTTCCCAGGTTTTATCAGTAGACGGGAGTTGGACATATGTTTCCCAGGTTTTTATCAGTAGACGGGAGTTGGACATATGTTTCCCAGGTTTTATCAGTAGACGGAGTTGGACATATGTTTCCCAGGTTTTATCAGTAGACGGAGTTGGACATATGTTTCCCAGGTTTTATCAGTAGACGGGAGTTGGACATATGTTTCCCAGGTTTTTATCAGTAGACGGAGTTGGACATATGTTTCCCAGGTTTTATCAGTAGACGGGAGTTGGACATATGTTTCCCAGGTTTTATCAGTAGACGGGAGCTGGACATCTGTTTCCCAGGTTTTATCAGTAGACAGGAGTTGGACATATGTTTCCCAGGTTTTATCTCAGTAGACGGGAGTTGGACATATGTTTCCCAGGTTTTATCAGTAGACGGGAGTTGGACATCTGTTTCCCAGGTTTTTATCAGTAGACGGGAGTTGGACATATGTTTCCCAGGTTTTTATCAGTAGACGGAGTTGGACATATGTTTCCCAGGTTTTTATCAGTAGACGGGAGTTGGACATATGTTTCCCAGGTTTTTATCAGTAGACGGGAGTTGGACATATGTTTCCCAGGTTTTTATCAGTAGACGGGAGTTGGACATATGTTTCCCAGGTTTTTATCAGTAGACGGGAGTTGGACATCTGTTTCCCAGGTTTTCAGTATCAGTAGACGGGAGTTGGACATCTGTTTCCCAGGTTTTATCAGTAGACAGGAGTTGGACATATGTTTCCCAGGTCTATATCTGCAGACGGAGCTTGACATCTGTTTCCCAGGTTTTATCAGTAGACAGGAGTTGGACATCTGTTTCCCAGGTCTATATCTGCAGACGGGAGCTTGACATCTGTTTCCCAGGTTTTTATCAGTAGACAGGAGTTGGACATATGTTTCCCAGGTTTTTATCAGTAGACGGGAGTTGGACATCTGTTTCCCAGGTTTTTATCAGTAGACGGGAGTTGGACATATGTTTCCCAGGTTTTTATCAGTAGACGGGAGTTGGACATATGTTTCCCAGGTTTTTATCAGTAGACGGGAGTTGGACATATGTTTCCCAGGTTTTATCAGTAGACGGAGTTGGACATATGTTTCCCAGGTTTTATCAGTAGACGGGAGTTGGACATATGTTTCCCAGGTCTTTATCAGTAGACGGGAGTTGGACATATGTTTCCCAGGTTTTTATCAGTAGACGGGAGTTGGACATCTGTTTCCCAGGTTTTTATCAGTAGACGGGAGTTGGACATATGTTTCCCAGGTTTTTATCAGTAGACGGGAGTTGGACATATGTTTCCCAGGTTTTTATCAGTAGACGGAGTTGGACATATGTTTCCCAGGTTTTATCAGTAGACGGGAGTTGGACATATGTTTCCCCAGGTTTTATCAGTAGACGGAGTTGGACATATGTTTCCCAGGTTTTATCAGTAGACGGGAGTTGGACATATGTTTCCCAGGTTTTATCAGTAGACAGGAGTTGGACATATGTTTCCCAGGTTTTATCAGTAGACGGAGTTGGACATATGTTTCCCAGGTTTTATCAGTAGACGGGAGTTGGACATATGTTTCCCAGGTTTTATCAGTAGACGGAGTTGGACATCTGTTTCCCAGGTTTTTATCAGTAGACGGGAGTTGGACATCTGTTTCCCAGGTTTTTATCAGTAGACAGGAGTTGGACATCTGTTTCCCAGGTTTTATCAGTAGACGGGAGTTGGACATCCTGTTTCCCAGGTTTTATCAGTAGACGGAGTTGGACATATGTTTCCCAGGTTTTATCAGTAGACGGGAGTTGGACATATGTTTCCCAGGTTTTATCAGTAGACGGGAGTTGGACATATGTTTCCCAGGTTTTATCAGTAGACGGGAGTTGGACATATGTTTCCCAGGTTTTATCAGTAGACGGGAGTTGGACATATGTTTCCCAGGTTTTTATCAGTAGACGGAGTTGGACATATGTTTCCCAGGTTTTATCAGTAGACGGAGTTGGACATATGTTTCCCAGGTTTTTATCAGTAGACGGGAGTTGGACATATGTTTCCCAGGTCTATATCTGCAGACGGAGCTTGACATCTGTTTCCCAGGTTTTATCAGTAGACAGGAGTTGGACATATGTTTCCCAGGTCTATATCTGCAGACGGGAGCTGACATCTGTTTCCCAGGTTTTTATCAGTAGACAGGAGTTGGACATATATCCCAGGTTTTCATCAGTAGACAGGACGGGAGCTTGACATCTGTTTCCCAGGTTTTATCAGTAGACGGGAGTTGGACATATGTTTCCCAGGTCTATATCTGCAGACGGGAGCTTGACATCTGTTTCCCAGGTTTTTATCAGTAGACAGGAGTTGGACATATGTTTCCCAGGTTTTTATCAGCAGACGGGAGTTGGACATCTGTTTCCCAGGTTTTTATCAGTAGACGGAGTTGGACATATGTTTCCCAGGTTTTATCAGTAGACGGGAGTTGGACATATGTTTCCCAGGTTTTATCAGTAGACGGGAGTTGGACATATGTTTCCCAGGTTTTATCAGTAGACGGGAGTTGGACATATGTTTCCCAGGTTTTATCAGTAGACAGGAGTTGGACATCTGTTTCCCAGGTTTTTATCAGTAGACGGGAGTTGGACATATGTTTCCCAGGTTTTTATCAGTAGACGGGAGTTGGACATATGTTTCCCAGGTTTTTATCAGTAGACGGGAGTTGGACATCTGTTTCCCAGGTTTTATCAGTAGACGGAGTTGGACATCTGTTTCCCAGGTTTTATCAGTAGACGGGAGTTGGACATATGTTTCCCAGGTTTTTATCAGTAGACGGAGTTGGACATATGTTTCCCAGGTTTTTATCAGTAGACGGAGTTGACATATGTTTCCCAGGTTTTATCAGTAGACAGGAGTTGGACATATGTTTCCCAGGTTTTTATCAGTAGACGGGAGTTGGACATATGTTTCCCAGGTTTTTATCAGCAGACGGGAGCTGGACATCTGTTTCCCAGGTCTATATCTGCAGACGGGAGCTTGACATCTGTTTCCCAGGCTTTTATCAGTAGACAGGAGTTGGACATATGTTTCCCAGGTCTATATCTGCAGACGGGAGTTGGACATCTGTTTCCCAGGTCTATATCTGCAGACGGGAGCTTGACATCTGTTTCCCAGGTTTTTATCAGTAGACGGGAGTTGGACATATGTTTCCCAGGTTTTTATCAGTAGACGGGAGTTGGACATATGTTTCCCAGGTTTTTATCAGTAGACGGGAGTTGGACATATGTTTCCCAGGTTTTTATCAGTAGACGGGAGTTGGACATATGTTTCCCAGGTCTATATCTGCAGACGGGAGCTTGACATCTGTTTCCCAGGTTTTTATCAGTAGACAGGAGTTGGACATATGTTTCCCAGGTTTTTATCAGTAGACGGGAGTTGGACATATGTTTCCCAGGTTTTTATCAGTAGACGGGAGTTGGACATCTGTTTCCCAGGTTTTATCAGTAGACGGGAGTTGGACATATGTTTCCCAGGTTTTTATCAGTAGACGGGAGTTGGACATCTGTTGCCCAGGTTTCCATCAGTAGACGGGAGGGACATATGTTTCCCAGGTTTTTATCAGTAGACGGGAGTTGGACATATGTTTCCCAGGTTTTTATCAGTAGACAGGAGTTGGACATCTGTGTTTCCCAGGTTTTATCAGTAGACGGAGTTGGACATATGTTTCCCAGGTCTATATCTGCAGACAGGAGCTTGACATCTGTTTCCCAGGTTTTATCAGTAGACAGGAGTTGGACATATGTTTCCCAGGTCTATATCTGCAGACGGGAGCTTGACATCTGTTTCCCAGGTTTTTATCAGTAGACAGGAGTTGGACATATGTTTCCCAGGTCTATATCTGCAGACGGGAGCTGGACATCTGTTTCCCAGGTTTTTATCAGTAGACGGGAGTTGGACATATGTTTCCCAGGTCTATATCTGCAGACGGGAGCTTGACATCTGTTTCCCAGGTTTTTATCAGTAGACAGGAGTTGGACATCTGTTTCCCAGGTTTTTATCAGTAGACGGGAGTTGGACATATGTTTCCCAGGTTTTATCAGTAGACGGGAGTTGGACATATGTTTCCCAGGTTTTATCAGTAGACGGGAGTTGGACATATGTTTCCCAGGTTTTTATCAGTAGACGGGAGTTGGACATATGTTTCCCAGGTTTTTATCAGTAGACGGGAGTTGGACATATGTTTCCCAGGTTTTTATCAGTAGACGGGAGTTGGACATATGTTTCCCAGGTTTTTATCAGGTTTTATCAGTAGACGGGAGTTGGACATATGTTTCCCAGGTTTTATCAGTAGACAGGAGTTGGACATCTGTGTTTCCAGGTTTTATCAGTAGACGGGAGTTGGACATATGTTCTAGGTTTTATCAGTAGACGGGAGTTGGACATCTGTTTCCCAGGTTTTTATCAGTAGACGGGAGTTGGACATATGTTTCCCAGGTTTTTATCAGTAGACGGGAGTTGGACATATGTTTCCCAGGTTTTTATCAGTAGACGGGAGTTGGACATATGTTTCCCAGGTTTTTATCAGTAGACGGGAGTTGGACATCTGTTTCCCATGTCTATATCTGCAGACGGGAGCTTGACATCTGTTTCCCAGGTTTTTATCAGTAGACAGGAGTTGGACATATGTTTCCCAGGTCTATATCTGCAGATTGAAGCTTGACATCTGTTTCCCAGGTTTTTATCAGTAGACAGGAGTTGGACATATGTTTCCCAGGTCTATATCTGCAGACGGGAGCTTGACATCTGTTTCCCAGGTTTTTATCAGTAGACGGGAGTTGGACATCTGTTTCCCAGGTCTATATCTGCAGACGGGAGCTTGACATCTGTTTCCCAGGTTTTTATCAGTAGACAGGATTTGGACAAATGTTTCCCAGGTTTTTATCAGTAGACGGGAGTTGGACATATGTTTCCCAGGTTTTTATCAGTAGACGGGAGTTGGACATATGTTTCCCAGGTTTTTATCAGTAGACGGGAGTTGGACATATGTTTCCCAGGTTTTTATCAGTAGACGGAGTTGGACATATGTTTCCCAGGTTTTATCAGTAGACGGAGTTGGACATATGTTCCCAGGTTTTTTATCAGTAGACGGAGTTGGACATATGTTTCCAGGTTTTTTATCAGTAGACGGAGTTGGACATCTGTTTCCCAGGTTTTTTTTTATCAGTAGACGGGAGTTGGACATATGTTTCCCAGGTTTTATCAGTAGACGGAGTTGGACATCTGTTTCCCAGGTTTTATCAGTAGACGGGAGTTGGACATATGTTTCCCAGGTTTTATCAGTAGACGGAGTTGGACATATGTTTCCCAGGTTTTATCAGTAGACGGGAGTTGGACATATGTTTCCCAGGTTTTTATCAGTAGACGGGAGTTGGACATCTGTTTCCAGGTTTTTATCAGTAGACGGGAGTTGGACATATGTTTCCCAGGTTTTTATCAGTAGACGGGAGTTGGACATATGTTTCCCAGGTTTTTATCAGTAGACGGGAGTTGGACATATGTTTCCCAGGTTTTTATCAGTAGACGGGAGTTGGACATATGTTTCCCAGGTTTTATCAGTAGACGGGGAGTTGGACATCTGTTTCCCAGGTTTTTATCAGTAGACGGGAGTTGGACATATGTTTCCCAGGTTTTTATCAGTAGACGGGAGTTGGACATATGTTTCCCAGGTCTATATCTGCAGACGGGAGCTTGACATCTGTTTCCCAGGTTTTTATCAGTAGACAGGAGTTGGACATCTGTTTCCCAGGTTTTTATCAGTAGACGGGAGTTGGACATATGTTTCCCAGGTTTTTATCAGTAGACGGGAGTTGGACATATGTTTCCCAGGTTTTTATCAGTAGACGGGCGTTGGACATATGTTTCCCAGGTTTTTATCAGTAGACGGGAGTTGGACATCTGTTTCCCAGGTTTTTATCAGTAGACGGGAGTTGGACATATGTTTCCCAGGTTTTATCAGTAGACGGGAGTTGGACATATGTTTCCCAGGTTTTTATCAGTAGACGGGAGTTGGACATATGTTTCCCAGGTTTTTATCAGTAGACAGGAGTTGGACATATGTTTCCCAGGTTTTTATCAGTAGACGGGAGTTGGACATCTGTTTCCCAGGTTTTTATCAGTAGACGGGAGTTGGACATATGTTTCCCAGGTTTTATCAGTAGACGGGAGTTGGACATATGTTTCCCAGGTCTATATCTCAGAGACGGGAGCTTGACATCTGTTTCCCAGGTTTTTATCAGTAGACAGGAGTTGGACATATGTTTCCCAGGTCTATATCTGCAGATTGGAGCTTGACATCTGTTTCCCAGGTTTTTATCAGTAGACAGGAGTTGGACATATGTTTCCCAGGTCTATATCTGCAGACGGGAGCTTGACATCTGTTTCCCAGGTTTTTATCAGTAGACGGGCGTTGGACATCTGTTTCCCAGGTCTATATCTGCAGACGGGAGCTTGACATCTGTTTCCCAGGTTTTTATCAGTAGACAGGAGTTGGACATATGTTTCCCAGGTTTTTATCAGTAGACGGGAGTTGGACATCTGTTTCCCAGGTTTTTATCAGTAGACGGGAGTTGGACATATGTTTCCCAGGTTTTTATCAGTAGACGGGAGTTGGACATATGTTTCCCAGGTTTTTATCAGTAGACGGGAGTTGGACATATGTTTCCCAGGTTTTTATCAGTAGACGGGAGTTGGACATATGTTTCCAAGGTTTTTATCAGTAGACGGGAGTTGGACATATGTTTCCCAGGTTTTTATCAGTAGACGGGAGTTGGACATATGTTTCCCAGGTTTTTATCAGTAGACGGGAGTTGGACATATGTTTCCCAGGTTTTTATCAGTAGACGGGAGTTGGACATCTGTTTCCCAGGTTTTTATCAGTAGACGGAGTTGGACATATGTTTCCCAGGTTTTATCAGTAGACGGAGTTGGACATATGTTTCCCAGGTTTTATCAGTAGACGGAGTTGGACATATGTTTCCCAGGTTTTATCAGTAGACGGGAGTTGGACATCTGTTTCCCAGGTTTTTATCAGTAGACGGGAGTTGGACATATGTTTCCCAGGTTTTTATCAGTAGACGGGAGTTGGACATATGTTTCCCAGGTTTTTATCAGTAGACAGGAGTTGGACATATGTTTCCCAGGTTTTTATCAGTAGACGGGAGTTGGACATCTGTTTCCCAGGTTTTATCAGTAGACGGAGTTGGACATATGTTTCCCAGGTTTTTATCAGTAGACGGGAGTTGGACATATGTTTCCCAGGTTTTTATCAGTAGACGGGAGTTGGACATATGTTTCCCAGGTTTTTATCAGTAGACGGGAGTTGGACATCTGTTTCCCAGGTTTTTATCAGTAGACGGGAGTTGGACATCTGTTTCCCAGGTTTTTATCAGTAGACGGGAGTTGGACATATGTTTCCCAGGTCTATATCTGCAGACGGGAGCTTGACATCTGTTTCCCAGGTTTTTATCAGTAGACAGGAGTTGGACATATGTTTCCCAGGTCTATATCTGCAGACGGAGCTGGACATCTGTTTCCCAGGTTTTATCAGTAGACAGGAGTTGGACATATGTTTCCCAGGTCTATATCTGCAGACGGGAGCTGGACATCTGTTTCCCAGGTTTTATCAGTAGACGGGAGTTGGACATATGTTTCCCAGGTCTATATCTGCAGACAGTAGAGCTTGACATCTGTTTCCCAGGTTTTATCAGTAGACGGGAGTTGGACATATGTTTCCCAGGTTTTTATCAGTAGACGGGAGTTGGACATCTGTTTCCCAGGTTTTTATCAGTAGACGGGAGTTGGACATATGTTTCCCAGGTTTTTATCAGTAGACGGGAGTTGGACATCTGTTTCCCAGGTTTTTATCAGTAGACGGGAGTTGGACATATGTTTCCCAGGTTTTTATCAGTAGACGGGAGTTGGACATATGTTTCCCAGGTTTTTATCAGTAGACGGGAGTTGGACATATGTTTCCCAGGTTTTTATCAGTAGACGGGAGTTGGACATCTGTTTCCCAGGTTTTTATCAGTAGACAGGAGTTGGACATATGTTTCCCAGGTCTATATCTGCAGACGGGAGCTTGACATCTGTTTCCCAGGTTTTTATCAGTAGACAGGAGTTGGACATATGTTTCCCAGGTCTATATCTGCAGACTGGAGCTTGACATCTGTTTCCCAGGTTTTCATCAGTAGACAGGAGTTGGACATATGTTTCCCAGGTCTATATCTGCAGACGGGAGCTTGACATCTGTTTCCCAGGTTTTTATCAGTAGACGGGAGTTGGACATCTGTTTCCCAGGTCTATATCTGCAGACGGGAGCTTGACATCTGTTTCCCAGGTTTTTATCAGTAGACAGGAGTTGGACATATGTTTCCCAGGTTTTATCAGTAGACGGAGCTGGACATCTGTTTCCCAGGTTTTATCAGTAGACGGGAGTTGGACATATGTTTCCCAGGTTTTATCAGTAGACGGGAGTTGGACATATGTTTCCCAGGTTTTATCAGTAGACAGGAGTTGGACATATGTTTCCCAGGTTTTATCAGTAGACGGGAGTTGGACATATGTTTCCCAGGTTTTTATCAGTAGACGGGAGTTGGACATATGTTTCCCAGGTTTTTATCAGTAGACGGGAGTTGGACATATGTTTCCCAGGTTTTTATCAGTAGACGGGAGTTGGACATATGTTTCCCAGGTTTTTATCAGTAGACGGGAGTTGGACATATGTTTCCCAGGTTTTATCAGTAGACGGAGTTGGACATATGTTTCCCAGGTTTTATCAGTAGACGGAGTTGGACATATGTTTCCCAGGTTTTATCAGTAGACGGAGTTGGACATATGTTTCCCAGGTTTTTATCAGTAGACGGAGTTGGACATCTGTTTCCCAGGTTTTTATCAGTAGACGGGAGTTGGACATATGTTTCCCAGGTTTTATCAGTAGACGGGAGTTGGACATATGTTTCCCAGGTTTTATCAGTAGACAGGAGTTGGACATATGTTTCCCAGGTTTTATCAGTAGACGGGAGTTGGACATCTGTTTCCCAGGTTTTTATCAGTAGACGGGAGTTGGACATATGTTTCCCAGGTTTTTATCAGTAGACGGGAGTTGGACATCTGTTTCCCAGGTTTTTATCAGTAGACGGGAGTTGGACATATGTTTCCCAGGTTTTTATCAGTAGACGGGAGTTGGACATCTGTTTCCCAGGTTTTTATCAGTAGACGGGAGTTGGACATATGTTTCCCAGGTTTTTATCAGTAGACGGGAGTTGGACATATGTTTCCCAGGTCTATATCTGCAGACGGGAGCTTGACATCTGTTTCCCAGGTTTTTATCAGTAGACAGGAGTTGGACATATGTTTCCCAGGTCTATATCTGCAGATTGGAGCTTGACATCTGTTTCCCAGGTTTTTATCAGTAGACAGGAGTTGGACATATGTTTCCCAGGTCTATATCTGCAGACGGGAGCTTGACATCTGTTTCCCAGGTTTTTATCAGTAGACGGGAGTTGGACATATGTTTCCCAGGTCTATATCTGCAGACGGGAGCTTGACATCTGTTTCCCAGGTTTTTATCAGTAGACGGGAGTTGGACATATGTTTCCCAGGTTTTTATCAGTAGACGGGAGTTGGACATCTGTTTCCCAGGTTTTTATCAGTAGACGGGAGTTGGACATATGTTTCCCAGGTTTTTATCAGTAGACGGGAGTTGGACATATGTTTCCCAGGTTTTTATCAGTAGACGGGAGTTGGACATCTGTTTCCCAGGTTTTTATCAGTAGACGGGAGTTGGACATATGTTTCCCAGGTTTTTATCAGTAGACGGGAGTTGGACATATGTTTCCCAGGTTTTTATCAGTAGACGGGAGTTGGACATATGTTTCCCAGGTCTATATCTGCAGACGGGAGCTTGACATCTGTTTCCCAGGTTTTTATCAGTAGACAGGAGTTGGACATATGTTTCCCAGGTCTATATCTGCAGATTGGAGCTTGACATCTGTTTCCCAGGTTTTTATCAGTAGACAGGAGTTGGACATATGTTTCCCAGGTCTATATCTGCAGACGGGAGCTTGACATCTGTTTCCCAGGTTTTTATCTTTAGACGGGAGTTGGACATATGTTTCCCAGGTCTATATCTGCAGACTGGAGCTTGACATCTGTTTGCCAGGTTTTTATCAGTAGACAGGAGTTGGACATATGTTTCCCAGGTCTATATCTGCAGACTGGAGCTTGACATATGTTTCCCAGGTTTTTATCAGTAGACGGGAGTTGGACATTTGTTTCCCAGGTTTTTATCAGTAGACGGGAGTTGGACATATGTTTCCCAGGTTTTTATCAGTAGACGGGAGTTGGACATATGTTTCCCAGGTTTTTATCAGTAGACGGGAGTTGGACATATGTTTCCCAGGTTTTTATCAGTAGACGGGAGTTGGACATATGTTTCCCAGGTCTATATCTACAGACTCTAGCTTGACATCTGTTTCCCAGGTTTTTATCTGAAGACGGGGGCTGGACATATGTTTCCCAGGTTTTCATCAGTAGAAGGGAGTTGGACCTTTGTTTCCTTCTTGATGTGTTTTGAAATTGATTGGTGTTTGAGTGATTGAGTGGGTGGGCGGGTGAGTGGGTGAGTGAGTGGTTGGATGGTTGGGTGAGTGGGTGAGTGAGTGAGTGAGTGAGTGAGTGAGTGGGTGTGGGTTGAGTGGTTGATCGGGTGAGTGAGTGAGTGAGTGAGTGATGAGGAGTGACCTGATGAGTGGGTGAATGAGTGGGTGAGTGGGTGATTGGGTGAGTGGGTGTGTGTGTGAGTGAGTGGAGTGGTTGGGTGAGGAGTGAGTAAATGGGTGGGTGGGTGGGTTAATGAGTGAGTGCGTGACTGAGTTGGTGGAGGAGTGGATGGGTGAGTGTGTGAGTGGGTGGGAGTGAGTGAGTGGGTGAGTGAGTGAGTGGGTGAGTGGGTGAGTGAGGAGTGGGCTAGTGGAGTGATCGGTGAGAGCGGAGGAGCGCAATGGGGAGAAGGTGAGAGAGACAGAGAGAGAGAGACAGAGCCACAGAGAGGATCATGACCATGTTACGGTTCCAGGTCGATCTTAACGCTGTGATAATAACGTTAAAAAGGGTATTGAAGAAGTAGATTCATATTAATGCTATCATTTCAACTTTGAAAAGATGTGGACTCCTGCTGTTGTTTCCTTCAACAGGGAAGTGAACAAGCATTCGACAGATATCCCAGGGCCGGAAAACACATGGAAGGTCTCACACTTGGCAATCCTAGGAATCTTAAGAAAGTAACCTCGCCACAATATAGCACGCACATTCCGATGTACACCCACTGATATCAGCGTATCTTTCACTCCAATATAGCACTGTTATCAGTGTATGATTGTTATCGGTGTATTCTTCATTTCGATATCACGCTGTTGTGAGTGTATACTTCATTCCGATATCACGCTGTTGTGAGTGTATACTTCATTCCGATATCACGCTGTTGTGAGTGTATACTTCATTCCGATATCACGCTGTTGTGAGTGTATACTTCATTCCGATATCACGCTGTTGTGAGTGTATACTTCATTCCGATATCACGCTGTTGTGAGTGTATACTTCATTCCGATATCACGCTGTTGTGAGTGTATACTTCATTCCGATATCACGCTGTTGTGAGTGTATACTTCATTCCGATATCATGTTGTGAAGTGTATACGCTGTTGTGTTGTTGTGTGTATACTTCATTCGATATCACGCTGTTGTGAGTGTATACTTCATTTCGATATCACGCTGTTGTGAGTGTATACTTCATTCCGATATCACGCTGTTGTGAGTGTATACTTCATTCCGATATCACGCTGTTGTGAGTGTATACTTCATTCCGATATCACGCTGTTGTGAGTGTATACTTCATTCCGATATCACGCTGTTGTGAGTGTATTCTTCATTTCGATATCACGCTGTTGTGAGTGTATACTTCATTCCGATATCACGCTGTTGTGAGTGTATACTTCATTTCGATATCACGCTGTTGTGAGTGTATACTTCATTTCCGATATCACGCTGTTGTGAGTGTATGCTTCATTCCGATATCACGCTGTTGTTAGTGTATACTTCATTCCGATATACACTATTTCCGATATCACCCTGTTGTGAGTGTATACTTCATTCCGATATCACGCTGTTGTGAGTGTATACTTCATTCCGATATCATTCCGATGCATGCTGTTGTGTGTATACTTCATTCCGATATCACGCTGTTGTGAGTGTATACTTCATTCCGATATCACGCTGTTGTGAGTGTATACTTCATTCCGATATCACGCTGTTGTGAGTGTATACTTCATTCATATCACGCTGTTGTGAGTATCTTCATTTCCGCACGCTGTTGTGAGTGTATACTTCATTCAATATCATGCTGTTGTGATTCCAATATCACGCTGTTATCAGTGTATGCTTCATTTCTCTGGATATCACTTTATTATCAGTGCATGCTTCATTCTGATATCACGCTATTTTCAGTGTATGATTGATTCCGATATCATGCTGTTATCAGTGTATCTTTGATTCCGATATCACGCTGATATCAATGCATGCATCATTCCGATATCACGCTGGTATCAATGTATACTTCATTTCGATATCATGCTGTTATCAATGTATGCTTGATTCCGATATCAAGCTGTTATCAGTGTGTGCTTCATTTTGATGTCACACTGTTATCAGTATAAAGTTCATTCCGATATCACGGCGTTACCAGTGTATGCTTCTTTCCAATATCATGCTGGTTCAATCAATGTATGCTTCATTCCAATATCACGCTGTTATCAATGTATGTTTCATTTGATATCATGCTTTTATCAATGCTTGCTTCATTCCGATATCATGCTGTTATCAATGTATGCTTCATTCCGACATCATGCTGTTATCAATGCATGCTTCTTTCCAATATCACGCTGTTATCAATGTATGCTTCATTCCGATATCACGCTGTTATCAATGTATGCTTCATTCCGATATCATGCTGTTATCAATGTATGCTTCATTCCGATATCACGCTGTTATCAATGTATGCTTCATTCCGATATCACGCTGTTATCAATGTATGCTTCTTTCCGATGTCATGTTGTTATCAATGTATGCTTCTTTCCAATATCACGCTGTTATGAATGTATGCTTCATTCCGATATCATGCTGTTATCAATGTATGCTTCATTCCGATATCACGCTGTTATCATTGTATGCTTCTTTCCAATATCATCCTGTTATCAATGTATGCTTCTTTCCAATATCATGCTGTTATCAATGTATGCTTCTTTCCAATATCATGCTGTTATCAATGTATAGCTTCTTTCCAATATCATGCTGTTATCAGTGTATTTTTCATTCCGATATCACGCTGTTATCAGTGTATGTTTCATTCCGATATCACGCTTTTAAATTTTCAAAACGTAATTAAATCCACAGTAGAAACAATCATAACACCTGAAGAAGAAATTTACGCAGTATGTTATGTCTAGCAATTCAGATAATACCTGTGAGATGGGTTATAATGAAACGCAGATTAACATGCTTCGAGAAAGTCAGTGACATCATACCGACAATATTTCAGCCATATCGTGAAGAGAGGAAATTACACATTAATAGCAAATATATGTAAACGGTTTAAAATCCTGCCATCGAAGAACAGTTCAACTAATAGATGCTTGATGAGCATTTACAACAAATAAAAGGTCATATTTTCACAACAGTAAGAGAGCATGTAAAACATTGAATATTAAGTACCAACACATAACAAAAGAGATTAACTTGTTTCGAAACTTCAAACAGAAAAATCTATCAAACTGCAAACAACAGACATACAAGGAAATGCTGCCACAGGCATCGATATATGAACCCACAGGCATCGATATATCAACCCACAGGAATCGATATATGAACCCACAGGCATCGATATATCAATCCACAGGCATCGATATATCAACCCACAGGCATCGATATATCAATCCACAGGCATAGATATATCAACCCACAGGCATCGATATATCAACACTGAGTTGTGTTGGTGTGATGCCATACCCACTGTCATATTGTTAGGGTAATATATGTCGTATAGTTGAGTATACTTGGATGTCAGTCAGACTTCATTTCCTCATTTACACCGAGAATAACACGAAGTATGCTTATATAATAATACAGGACTGTAAACTCTGTTGCAGTTGGATTGAATTATGTTTGAAAAACGTGATTTACCTTTGGCGACTTCTACATGCAAAGAGGACACTAAATATCTGCCTGAAGGCTGAAGTGGACACTCCATCTGGGGTCCTCCTCCGCAGGACCACGCCGCCACGCCGACCACGTGATGCCCCTCCAATTCAATGACTGTACTGCCAGTTACAAATATAGGTAGCGGATGATATTAATTCTTAGAACTGGGTAGCGGATGATATTAATTCTGAGAATAATGACAAGATGATACGTGTTATTGCGTTACCATACCTAAATATAATTATTTGTGCTCAAATAGAGGATACAATGTGTGATCATACTAATTGTTGTGATCTAACAGGGTCGTATAATAGATACAATGTGTGAGTGATCAAACAGGGTCGTACAATAATGAATACAATGTGTGATCAAACAATGATGAATGATCAAACAAGGTCGTACAATAATGAATACAATGTGTGATCAAACAATGATGAATGATGAAACAAGGTCGTAAATAATGAATACAATGTGATCAATGATGAATGATCAAACAGGGTCGTACAATAATGGATACAATGTGTGATCAAACAATAATGAATGATCGAACAGGGTCGTACAATAATGAATACAATGTGTGATCAAACAATGATGAATAATCAAACAGGGTCGTACAAAAATGAATACAATGTGTGATCAAACTAGGTTGTGAATTAAGGAATAAACAATGAATAACCAATCTGGGTCTTACAATAATGGATACAATATGGGATCAAACTGATAAAGGTAGCAGTGACGTGGGGCTACCGTTTGTAAAGCTGTAGTGGATATGACCAAATGAAATTAGCTGCATGTACACGATCCTGCAAGTCAGCATCCGTTACAGAATGTGTAAATACTGTGAAGTAAACAGTAAGGCTGATACGGACAGATCTGAACAAAGTATTGTCTCACCAGAAGGAATACCAGAGACAGTTTATATATTCATTGTAGGAGAATATATGATCTAAAATATGGTCAAAGTTTAAAATATAGGGATTGACTCGTACATACAAACATGGCAATGGCTAGATTTTCAATATGGCTGCCGTGGCGGCCATTTTGTAAAAAAAATCCTTTGATGCAGTACAGAAAAGATATGAGCGTCATAACAAAATGCAACCTATCCACGATAAAATTGAAGCCCTGTTTTCAAAATGTTAAGCTATAAATGAGGTGACTTCGAATTTCTGTGAAGCTCAAAAGTGAAAAGTGAAATTATCATCACCAAACAGAATACACAACATAAACTTTGACATAATGGATCATCGCGACGGCAAGATGTTCGTCAATTAATGTTTACAATAAAATAGTTATCCGAAAATATTTAATCAACACATGCAAGGTTAAAACAATATTGAGTTCAATTCACTTCCAATTTTACGTCTTCAACCATGTTTATGACCACTGTGGGATTGCCTCCCTTTACACACTGAATTTGATATTGTGTAAATATTACAGTAAATATTACAGTGGGGTGCGAACTTCATTTTCACGAGAGTTTCAATGGTCATTTAATAAACTTTCAGGACAAAAGAGGGGTGCGCAAGCCCTGCAAAAACTCTATTCACCCACCCCCACTCTGAATCCGCCTATGGTGTTATAGTGAGTGAGTTTAGTTTAGTTTTACGCCGCACTTAGCAACATTCCAGCTATATGGCGACAGTCTGTAAATAATCGTGTCTGGACCAGAAAATCCAGTGAACAACAGCATGAGCATCGATCTGCGCAATTGGGAACCGATGTCATGTGTCAACCAAGTCAGCGAGCCTGACCACCTAGTCCGTTCTGTCGCCTCTCTTACGACAAGCATGGGTTACTGAAGATCTATATTCTAACCCGACCTACACGGGTCTAATAGTCAGTAGACCATGTCACGTGCAACTGTTCAGAATCACAGAAATGCATGCACACATAGACTTCTCGGAACATTCTTATTATTGCGGTGAACATATTCAGGGTATTTAAATAATACTGAAGGTTAACAACTAACAAAACAACATGCATTTTAAGAACCATTACACATACGACGTGTCACAAATACTTGCTTATCAAGCAGTTCACTTTCTATTTTACACACAGACAGAACTAGTTATTCAGAATGTTATGTAAACAAAGACACATATAGGGGAAACATATCATACCTGTATTCGAAAGATTCATTCTTTTCCTGCTTCCACTTTTATGTTTCACTATCGGTATACGGTTACTTCCTGAATTCACTGCAAGAAATGCTTGAACTGGCTACACGAACAATATGAAAGGTGACGTTGGCCTGGGATCAAACAGACTGCTACTTAAACATCAAGAAGAGAGTGAGTGGAGTGAGTTAAAATTTTACGTCATATCGGCAATATTTCAGCCATAACGTGACGACAAACAATCGTACTGCACGGTGAGAAAAGCTGTCAGCGAAGGACAGTGCATAACGACTAGATTATCACAAACCACAGCAAAACCAGCTTAAGCTATGTAAAATGCTAAATCATGTCGAAACAACACAATATAAAATGGGGCTATAGATCGCCAACAACAGAAGGTCTGATCACCATACAATAGGGACCATGGGGATTTACAGTACATTTGCTTCCTGCATGGATCTTAGGTGGATTTATATCATCCATTCAGTCGTTGGTGATTGTGGGCAAAATTCAGTAATAATTTAAAATAACAAAAAAATACTACTTTTTAAAAAAAATCTGATACGTTTAAATTCACTTTGAAAGTTTTGAGATTCTCTCAGTGCCCTCCTCAGGAGGACAATAATTTTACAATACTTTAACCCCTTTGAGGATACAGGGAGCCACTAACAATCGCAGCTGCTAAGTTATACTCACCATATATAAACTACCATTTATCTATTTTACAAAAAACACATTGTTCAAAAATGTATCTAAAATTATATTTCCTTTAAAAAAAAAAATTAAAATGATACAACTAACTTTATAAAATATCCCTCCTTAATTGTTTTGACATTGGAATATTTATACCTTTGTGATGAACAAAATCAATTCAGCCAATCAGGGCAAGCATTAAGAAGAGAGATTTATTTATTACATGTAAAACAACTTGCGTGGAAATTCTGTTCTTGACATTTGGAATGCTGTACGTATTTCGGATTATGACACAACTGATATCGGAACATTCTGTGGCTATTGAACTTCGACTCAAAGCCTGGGATGAGCATTAGGCCGCCACTGGAGGAATTCCCCATCTAATCAACTGATGATAAAATAGGGAAATATGGTTGACAACATGTGTCGAATGCTGTGTTCAAAATAGCTGCTGGCCCGCTAGCCTGTGGCTATAAACGACAGTCGGGCCAGTAACTTCCACAGTCATTGGCCCACTTTATGAATTTTCATGGGGTCATTTTGTAAATATATCACCTCTCCGACTTGTCTAATTTATAATGCACTTTAAGTCAAAAAGATTATGTATCTTATAAAGAGGTTCATCATATTAGCAGCTTAATGATGAAACCTGTGTCATGCTGACAATATCTTATCTCATCTATTGCTGTAACTTGCTCAGTTTCTAAGCATTCAAATTTCGGTCTAATGAAATATCTTGTTGGCTAATAACTTTCAGGGCATAGCTAGCCCGACTTGGTGCAGCAAAATGTGGAAACTATTTCGCACACTGGGCTATACTACCAACTCACAGTCGGCAAGTTCCGGAAATACCATCTCAACAAATCCGGGTCGGCAGGACGCAACCTTCCACTACCAGGTCATATAAGTATTCATATTATATCTTGTTGTAATCATTTCCAATTCAATTTAATTCATTCAGTGTTGCATTGGTTACGGTCACTTCGATCGTGCGGTGGTGAAGTGGTCGGTTTGTGTGTTTGATATTTTACACGGCACTCAGCAATATTCTCCTAACTATATGACAGTGGTCTGTGATTAATCAAGTCTAGGATCATGCACCTAGGGAATGACACTACGAGTATCTCTCTATGCAGCTGGGAAACTATGACATGCATCAGCTTCGTCCCTAAGACTGACCACCCGCTGATCTTTTGCTTTCTTGAGACAACAGTACCAGCCCGGATTCCACCAAGGATTGCGATTTATCGGCGGATCATTAAAGTGAGTGAGTGAGTTTTAGTTTTACGCCGCAATCATATATGATATTCCTATATGGCGGCGGTCTGTAAATAATCGAGTCTTGACCAGACAATCCAGTGATCAACAAGTGATGAGTAATGATCTTACGCAATTGGGAACCGCATGACATGTGGCTTCAACCAAGTAAGCGAGCCTGACTCACTCAAATCCCGTTAGTCGCCTCTTACAATAAACATGAAGTTACTGAAGATCAATATATACTAACCCGGACCCTTCACGTAGTCAAGAGATCACTAAAAAGACAAAGCGTTATTCACATTCACTAACTACTCCTATTGGAGCAAACCTAAGTTAAGTATGAGAATGGATACATACATATCTCCTATACATAGCACGCTAAACCTTTGACCTTAAAAGTTATATTGGTTGTTCATACTCTAAGGCTGTTGCGACTGATCTGTTGTCAATGCGGAGACTTCTATATTGCGGGAACATCCCGCCCGGCTCCTATCATGAATCATGGGAACATAAAGCGTCAGTCCGGTAAAACGACTCCAAATCAACCATGAAATGACTACTACCTAAGCCAAACTCCTGGATCATATGCCATCCCAAGGGAAACAACATCGATATCCTAGAAATCAAACTGGCCAAAGATGACTACAAAATTAGGGAAACTCTTAGAAGCCATAAACATCCAACGCCACAAACTCCCACCACATGAATCGAGATCATGGTTATTTCCCCATCTCGTCAGCCTATCACCACCTATCCAAACACCACCACCAGTAATCCCTTCCCTACCTCCCTTTGTCCATCTGGCTTCCATACTCCTCCTTTGTGCTTGTAATCACAAACTATTGTATCGTCAACTCATCAATTGTATGTCCCCTCAACTCTAATTCTACAAATCAATCACTCTTGTACATCAACCCCTCCTCTAAGCTGTAATCACTTCTCATCAAATATCCAATGTGGCATCAACCTTTGTAAATTGTAGGCACCGCTATACAGCCATGTATACATTCTCCTTGCTTCCAGTTGTTGTATCATCATTTACAACGGTAAGTTAGTAATTCCACCGAAACGTCGCACTCATTGCAATAAAGAAGTTGACTCATCACTAAATCAGTTTTCCTTTCAAGCATCGTGAATACACAAAACCGCGAATCCCAACCGGAAAAAGGGGAAGAAAAGTCTTTGACCTCAAATAACATGTATCAAGGAAATCTGCCTGCAAGTGTTCGCCATGACAGTGGGTCAAACATCCGAACATCATTTCCTACTTTAAGTGTTACTTTACAGTCGTATGTACAATGCATAATAATGAGCTATACTGCGCCAAATAATTTTCACAATAT